>NW_027515903.1:538270-611299 GCF_048772815.1 Callospermophilus lateralis
TGATGTCAAGTGGGATTTGTGTAAGGATCGTAAACACCAAGTATCATCAAGATTGGGTGAAAAAACATTTGCTGGTATTTTGGAAACTCGTTATTTGTTGCAACCTTGGCAACCCCTCTCAAGGAAAATGCTTTTCCACAGTCACTGCTTAGGGCTACTTGAAGAGGAAACAAATCATAGAGACAAAACTGAGAACTACTTTATTTTGTCATGTTTCCAAGAACTACTACAAACCATGATGTATTTAGAGTTCCAAATTCATCTATCTATATAGGAGAGAACAGAGTAAAACCTAAAAATAAAAACTGCTACTGTAAATGAACGCTTCAACCTAGAAGAACAAAATTTGGTGAGCCAAGTGGGATTTGTGGACTTGTCATTACCACCAAGTATCATCACGATTGGGTGAAAAATATTTGCTGGTATTTCGGAAACTAGTAATTCCTTGGAAGCTTGGCAACCTCTCTCAATGAAAGTGCTTTTCCACAGTCTATGCCAGGGCTACTAGAAGAGGAAACAATCCATAGAGACAAAACTGGAAACTACTTTTTTTTGTCAAGTTTCAAAGAGCTACTAGAAACCATGTTGGATTTAGAGTTTAAAATTCATCTATCTATATAAGAGCGAACAGAGTGAAACCTAAAAATAAAAACTGCTACTGTAAACGAACGCTTCAACCTAGAAAAACAAAATTTGGTGTGCCAAGTGAGATTTGTGTACCGATCATTACCACCAAGTATCATCAAGATTGGGTGAAAAATATTTGCTGCTATTTCGGAAACTCGTAATTTCTTGAAAGCTTGGCAACCCTCTCAATGAAAGTGTTTTTCCACCGTCTGTGCGGAGGGCTACTTGAAGAGGAAACAAACCATAGAGACAAAACTGAGAACTCCTTTATTTTGTCAACTTTCAAATAGCTACTACCAACCATATTGGATTTAGAGTTCCAAATTCATCTACCTATAAAGGAGAGAACAGAGTGAAACCTAAATATAAAAACTGCTACTTTAGACGAAGGCTTCAACCTAGAAGAACAAAATTTGGTGAGCCAAGTGGGATTTGTGTACCGATCTTCTCCAAAAAGTATCATCAAAATTGGGTGAAAAAAATATTTGCTGGTAATTCGGAAACTCGTTATTTCTTAGAAGCTTGGCAACAACTCTCAATGAAAGTGCTTTTCCACAGTCTCTGCTTAGGGCTACTTGAAGCGGCAAAAAATCATAGAGACAAAACTGAGAACTCCTTTATTTTGTCAAGTTTCAACAAGCTACTACAAATCATATTGGATTTAGAGTTCCAAATTCATCTATCTATATAGGAGAGAACAGAGTGAAACCTAATATAAAAACTGCTACTGTAGACGAACGCTTCAACCTAGAAGAACAAAATTTGGTGAGCCAAGTGGGATTTGTTAACTTGTCCTTACCACCAGGTGTCATCAAAATTGCGTGAAAAAATATTTGCTGGTATTTTGGATACTCGTTATTTCTTAGAAGCTTGGCAACCCCACTCAATGAAAGTGCTTTTCCACAGTCTCTTCCTATGGGTACTTGAAGAGGAAACAAACCATAGAAACAAAACTGAGAACTCCTTTATTTTTTCAAGTTTCAAAGAGCTACTACAAACCATGATGTATTTAGAGTTCCAAATTCATCTATCTATATAGGAGAGAACAGAGTAAAACCTAAAAATAAAAACTGCTACTGTAAACGAACGCTTCAACCTAGAAAAACAAAATTTGGTGAGCCAAGTGGGATTTGTGGACTTGTCATTACCACCACGTATCATCAAGATTGGGTGAAAAAATATTTGCTGGTATTTCGGAAACTAGTAATTCCTTGGAAGCTTGGCAACCTCTCTCAATGAAAGTGCTTTTCCAAGTCTCTGCTTAGGGCTACTTGAAGCGGAAACAAATCATAGAGACAAAACTGAGAACTCCTTTATTTTGTCAAGTTTCAAATAGCTACTACCAACCATATTGGATTTAGAGTTCCAAATTCATCTACCTATAAAGGAGAGAACAGAGTGAAACCTAAATATAAAAAATGCTACTTTAGACGAAGGCTTCAACCTAGAAGAACAAAATTTGATGAGCCAACTGGGATTTGTGTACCGATCTTCTCCACCAAGTATCATCAAAATTGGGTGAAAAATATTTGCTGGTAATTCGGAAACTCGTTATTTCTTAGAAGCTTGGCAACAACTCTCAATGAAAGTGCTTTTCCACAGTCTCTGCTTAGGGCTACTTGAAGCAGCAAAAAATCATAGAGACAAAACTGAGAACTCCTTTATTTTGTCAAGTTTCAACAAGCTACTACAAATCATATTGGATTTAGAGTTCCAAATTCATCTATCTATATAGGAGAGAACAGAGTGAAACCTAAATATAAAAACTGGTACTGTAGACGAACGCTTCAACCTAGAAGAACAAAATTTGGTGAGCCAAGTGGGATTTGTTTCCTTGTCCTTACAACCAAGTGTCATCAAGATTGCGTGAAAAAATATTTGCTGGTATTTTGGATACTCGTTATTTCTTAGAAGCTTGGCAACCCCACTCAATGAAAGTGCTTTTCCACAGTCTCTTCCTATGGGTACTTGAAGAGGAAACAAACCATAGAGACAAAACTGAGAACTCCTTTATTTTTTTCAAGTTTCAAAGAGCTACTACAAACCATGATGTATTTAGAGTTCCAAATTCATCTATCTATATAGGAGAGTACAGAGTAAAACCTAATAATAAAAACTGCTACTGTAAACGAACGCTTCAACCTAGAAGAACAAAATTTGGTGAGCCAAGTGGGATTTGTGGACTTGTCATTACCACCACGTATCATCACGATTGGGTGAAAAAATATTTGCTGGTATTTCGGAAACTAGTAATTCCTTGGAAGCTTGGCAACCCCTCTCAATGAAAGTGCTTTTCCACCCTCTGTGCCTAGGGCTAATTGAAGAGGAAACAAACCATAGAGACAAAACAGAGAACTCCTTTATTTTGTCAAGTTTCAAAGAGCCACTACAAACCATGTTGGATTTAGAGTTCCAAATTCATCTATCTATATAGCAGATTACACAGTGAAACCTAAATATAAAAACTGCTACTGTAGACGAACGTTTCAACCTAGAAGAACAAAATTTGGTGAGCCAAGTGGGATTTGTGGACTGATTATTACCACCAAGTGTCATCAAGATTGCGTGAAAAAATATTTGCTGGTATTTTGGAAACTCGTTATTTCTTAGAAGCTTGGCAACCCCACTCAATGAAAGTGCTTTTCCACAGTCTGTTACTATGGGTACTTGAAGAGGAAACAAACCATAGAGACAAAACTGAGAACTCCTTTATTTTGTCAAGTTTCAAATAGCTACTACCAACCATATTGGATTTAGAGTTACAAATTCATCTACCTTAAAGGAGAGAACAGAGTGAAACCTAAATATAAAAACTGCTACTTTAGACGAAGGCTTCGACCTAGAAGAACAAAATTTGGTGAGCCAAGTGGGATTTGTGTACCGATCTTCTCCACCAAGTATCATCAAGATTGGGTGAAAAAATATTTGCTGGTAATTCGGAAACTCGTTATTTCTTAGAAGCTTGGCAACAACTCTCAATGAAAGTGCTTTTCCACAGTCTCTGCTTAGGGCTACTTGAAGCGGCAACAAATCATAGAGACAAAACGGAGAACTCCTTTATTTGGTCAAGTTTCAACAAGCTACTAATAACCATGTTGGATTTAGAGTTCCAAATTCATCTATCTATATAGGAGAGAACAGAGTGAAACCTAAACATAAAAACTGCTACTGCAGACGAATGCTTCAACCTAGAAGAACAAAATTTGGTGAGCCAAGTGGGATTTGTGTACTTGTCCTTACCACCAAGTATCATCAAGATTGGGTGAAAGAATATTTTCTGGTATTTCGGAAACTCGTTATTTCTTAGAAGCTTGGCAACCCCTCTCAATGAAAGTCCTTTTCCACAGTCTATGCCAGGGCTACTAGAAGAGGAAACAAACCATAGAGAAAAAACTGGAAACTACTTTATTTTGTCAAGTTTCAAAGAGCTACTAGAAACCATGTTGGATTTAGAGTTTAAAATTCATCTATCTATATAGGACCGAACAGAGTGAAACCTAAAAATAAAAACTGCTACTGTAAACGAACGCTTCAACCTAGAAGACCAAAATTTGGTAAGCCAAGTGAGATTTGTGTACAGATCATTACCACCTAGTATCATCAAGATTGGGTGAAAAAATATTTGCTGGTATTTCGGAAACTCGTTATTTCTTAGAAGCTTGGCAAAAACTCTCAATGAAAGTGCTTTTCCACAGTCTCTGCTTAGGGCTACTTGAAGCGGCAACAAATCATAGAGACAAAACGGAGAACTCCTTTATTTTGTCAAGTTTCAACAAGCTACTACAAACCATCTTGGATTTAGAGTTCCAAACTCATCTATCTATATAGGAGAGAAAAGAGTGAAACCTAAAAATAAAAACTGCTACTGTAGACGAATGCTTCAACCTAGAAGAACAAAATTTGGTGAGCCAAGTGGGATTTGTGTACTTGTCCTTACCACCAAGTATCATCAAGATTGGGTGAAAAAATATTTGCTGGTATTTCGGAAACTCGTTATTTCTTAGAAGCTTGGCAACCCCGCTCAATGAAAGTCCTTTTCCACAGTCTATGCCTGGGCTACTAGAAGAGGAAACAAACCATAGAGACAAAACTGGAAACTACTTTATTTTGTCAAGTTTCAAAGAGCTACTAGAAACCATGTTGGATTTAGAGTTTAAAATTCATCTATCTATATAGGAGCGAACAGAGTGAAACCTAAAAATAAAAACTGCTACTGTAAACGAACGCTTCAACCTAGAAGAACAAAATTTGGTGAGCCAAGTGAGATTTGTGTACCGATCATTACCACCAAGTATCATCAAGATTGGGTGAAAAAATATTTGCTGGTATTTCGGAAACTCGTAATTTCTTGGAAGCTTGGCAACCCCTCTCAATGAAAGTGCTTTTCCACCGTCTGTGCCGAGGGCTACTTGAAGAGGAAACAAACCATGGAGACAAAACTGAGAACTCCTTTATTTTGTCAAGTTTCAAAGAGCTACTACAAACCATGTTCGATTTAGAGTTCCAAATTCATCTATCTATATAGCAGAGAACAGAGGGAAACCTAAACATAAAAACTGCTTCAGTAGACGAACGCTTCAACCTAGAAGAACAAAATTTGCTGAGCCAAGCGGGATTTGTGTACTGATCATTACCACCAAGTATCATCAAGATTGGGCAAAAAATATTTGCTTGTATTTCGGAAACTCGTTATTTCTTAGAAGCTTGGCAACCCCTCTCAATGAAAGTGCTTTTCCACAGTCTGTGTCAGGTCTACTTGAAGAGGAAACAAACCATAGAGAAAAAACTGAGAACTCCTTTAATTTGTTAAGTTTCAAAGAGCTACTACAAGCCATGTAGGATTTAGAGTTCCAAATTCATCTATATATATAGGAGAGAACAGAGTGAAACCTAAGAATAAAAACTGCTACTGAAATCGAACGCTTCAACCTAGAAGAACAAAATTTGGTGAGTCAAGTGGGATTTGTGTACCGATCGAAAATACCAAGTATCATCAAGATTGGGTGAAAAAATATTTGCTGGTATTTCGGAAAGACGTAATTTCTTGGAAGCTTGGCAACCCCTCTCAATGAAAGTGCTTTTCCACAGTCTGTGTCAGGGCTACTTGAAGAGGAAACAAACCATAGAGAAAAAACTGAGAACTCCTTTAATTTGTTAAGTTTCAAAGAGCTACTACAAACCATGTAGGATTTAGAGTTCCAAATTCATCGATCTATATAGCAGAGAACAGAGTGAAACCTAAATATAAAAACTGCTACTGTAGACGAACGTTTCAACCTAGAAGAACAAAATTTGGTGAGCCAAGTGGGATTTGTGTACTGATTATTACCACCAAGTGTCATCAAGATTGCGTGAAAAAATATTTGCTGGTATTTTGGAAACTCGTTATTTCTTAGAAGCTTGGCAACCCCACTCAATGAAAGTGTTTTTCCACAGTCTGTTCCTATGGGTACTTGAAGAGGAAACAAACCATAGAGACAAAACTGAGAACTCCTTTATTTTTTCAAGTTTCAAAGAGCTACTACAAACCATGATGTATTTAGAGTTCCAAATTCATCTATCTATATAGGAGAGAACAGAGTAAAACCTAAAAATAAAAACTGCTACTGTAAACGAACGCTTCAACCTAGAAGAACAAAATTTGGTGAGCCAAGTGGGATTTGTGGACTTGTCATTACCACCACGTATCATCAGGATTGGGTGAAAAAATATTTGCTGGTATTTCGGAAACTAGTAATTCCTTGGAAGCTTGGCAACCTCTCTCAATGAAAGTGCTTTTCCACAGTCTATGCAAGGGCTACTAGAAGAGGAAACAAACCATATAGACAAAACTGGAAACTACTTTATTTTGTCAAGTTTCAAAGAGCTACTAGAAACCATGTTGGATTTAGAGTTTAAAATTCATCTACCTATAAAGGAGAGAACAGAGTGAAACCTAAATATAAAAACTGCTACTTTAGACGAAGGCTTCAACCTAGAAGAACAAAATTTGGTGAGAGTAGTGGGATTTGTGTACAGATCTTCTCCAAAAAGGATCATCAAAATTGGGTGAAAAAATATTTGCTGGTAATTCGGAAACTCGTTATTTCTTAGAAGCTTGGCAACAACTCTCAATGAAAGTGCTTTTCCACAGTCTCTGCTTAGGGCTACTTGAAGCAGCAAAAAATCATAGAGACAAAACAGAGAACTCCTTTATTTTGTCAAGTTTCAAAGAGCCACTACAAACCATGTTGGATTTAGAGTTCCAAATTCATCTATATATATAGGAGAGAACAGAGTGAAACCTAAGAATAAAAACTGCTACTGAAATCGAACGCTTCAACCTAGAAGAACAAAATTTGGTGAGTCAAGTGGGATTTGTGTACTGATCGTAAACACCAAGTATCATCAAGATTGGGTGAAAAAATATTTGCTGGTATTTCGGAAACTCGTTATTTGTTTCAACCTTGGCAACCCCTCTCAAGGAAAATGCTTTTCCACAGTCACTGCTTAGGGCTACTTGAAGAGGAAACAAATCATAGAGACAAACCTGAGAACTACTTTATTTTGTCATGTTTCCAAGAACTACTACAAACCATGTTGGATTTAGAGTTCCAAATTCATCGATCTATATAGCAGAGAACAGAGTGAAACCTAAATATAAAAACTGCTACTGTAGACGAACGCTTCAACCTAGAAGAACAAAATTTGGTGAGCCAAGTGAGATTTGTGTACCGATCGAAAACACCTAGTATCATCAAGATTGGGTGAAAAAATATTTGCTGGTATTTCGGAAACACGTAATTTTTTGGAAGCTTGGCTACCCCTCTCAATGAAAGTGCTTTTCCACCCTCTGTGCCTAGGGCTACTTGAAGAGGAAATAAACCATAGAGACAAAACAGAGAACTCCTTTATTTTGTCAAGTTTCAAAGAGCCACTACAAACCATGCTGGATTTAGAGTTCCAAATTCATCTATCTATATAGGAGAGAACGGAGTGAAACCTAAAAATAAAAACTGCTACTGAAAACGAACGCTTCAACATAGAAGAACAAAATTCGGTGAGTCAAGTGGGATTTGTGTACCGATCGTAAACACCAAGTATCATCAAGATTGGGTGAAAAAATATTTGCTGGTATTTCGTAAACTAGTAATTTTTTGGAAGCTTGGCAACCTCTCTCAATGAAAGTGCTTTTCCAAGTCTCTGCTTAGGGCTACTTGAAGCGGAAACAAACCATAGAGACCAAACTGAGAACTCCTTTATTTTGTCAAGTTTCAAAGAGCTACTAGAAACCATGTTGGATTTAGAGTTTAAAATTCATCTATCTATATAGGAGCGAACAGAGAGAAACCTAAAAATAGAAACTGCTACTGTAAAAGAACGCTTCATCCTAGAAGAACAAAATTTGGTGAGGGAAGTGAGATTTGTGTACCGATCTTTACCACCAAGTATCATCAAGATTGGGTGAAAAAATTTGCTGGTATTTCGGAAACTCGTAATTTCTTGGAAGCTTGGCAACCCCTCTCAATGAACGTGCTTTTCCACCGTCTGTGCTGAGGGCTAGTTGAAGAGGAAACAAACCATAGAGACAAAACTGAGAACTCCTTTATTTTGTCAATTTTCAAAGAGCTACTACAAACCAGTTCGATATAGAGTTCCAAATTCATCTATCTATATAGGAGAGAACAGAGGGAAACCTTAATATAAAAACTGCTTCAGTAGACGAACGCTTCAAACTAGAAGAACAAAATTTGGTGAGCCTAGCAAGATTTGTGTACTGATCATTACCACCAAGTATCATCAAGATTGGGTGAAAAAATATTTGCTGGTATTTCAGAAACTCGTTATTTCTTAGAAGCTTGGCAACCCCTCTGAATGAAAGTACTTTTCCACAGTCTGTGCCTAGGGCTACTTGAAGAGGAAACAAACCATAGAGACAAAACTGAGACCTCCTTTATTTTGTCAAGTTTCAAATAGCTACTACAAACCATGTTGGATTTAGAGTTCCAAATTCATCTATCTATATAGGAGAGAACAGAGTGAAACCTAAATATAAAAATTGTTACTGTAGAAGAACGCTTCAACCTAGAAATACAAAATTTGGTGAGCCAAGTTGGATTTGTGTACTGATCATCACCACCAAGTATCATCAACATTGGGTGACAAAATATTTGCTGGTATTTCGGAAACTCATAATTTCTTGCAAGCTTGGCAACCTCTTTCAATGAAAGTGCTTTCCCACAGTCTCTGCTTGGGGCTACATGAAGCGGAATCAAATCATAGTGACAAAACAGAGAACTCCTTTACTTTGTCAAGTTTCAAAGAGCTACTACAAATCATATTGGATTTAGAGTTCCAAATTCATCTATCTATATAGGAGAGAACAGCGTGAAACCTAAATATAAAAACTGCTACTCTAGACGAACACTTCAACCTAGAAGAACAAAATTTGGTGAGCCAAGTGGGATTTGTGTACTGATTATTACCACCAAGTGTCATCAAGATTGCGTGAAAAAATATTTGCTGGTATTTTGGAAACTCGTTATTTCTTAGAAGCTTGGCAACCCCACTCAATGAAACTGCTTTTCCACAGTCTGTTCCTATGGGTACTTGAAGAGGAAACAAACCATAGAGACAAAACTGAGAACTCTTTTATTTTGTCAAGTTTCAGAGAGCTACTACAAGCCATGTTGGATTTGGAGTTCAAAATTCATCTATCTAAATAGGAGAGAACAGAGGGAACCTAAAAATATAAACTGCTACTGTAGACGAACGCTTCAACCTAGAAGAACAAAATTTGGTGAGTCAAGTGGGATTTGTGTACCGATCGTAAACACAAAGTATCATCAAGATTGGGTAAAAAATTTTTGCTGGTATTACGGAAACTCCTAATTTTTTGGAACCGTGGCAACCCCTCTCAAGGAAATTGCTTTTCCACAGTCACTGTTAGGGCCACTTGAAGCGGAAACAAATCATAGAGACAAAACTGAGAACTCCTTTATTTTGTTAAGATTCAAAGAACTACTACAAAACCATATTGGATTTAGAGTTCCAAATTAATCTATCTATATAGGAGAGAACAGAGTGAAACCTAAAAATAAAAACTGCTACTGAAAACGAACGCTTCAACATAGAAGAACAAAATTTGGTGAGTCAAGTGGGATTTGTGTTCCGATCGTAAACACCATGTATCATCAAGATTGGGTGAAAAAATATTTGCTGGTATTTCGGAAACTCGTAATTTCTTGGAAGCTTGGCAACCCCTCTCAATGAAAGTGCGTATCCACCGTCTGAGCCTAGGGCTACTTGAAGAGGAAACACACCATAGAGACAAACAGAGAACTCCTTATTTCGTAAAGTTTCAAAGAGCACTACAAACCATGTTGAATTTAGAGTTCCGAATTCATCTATCTATATATCAGAGAACATAGTGAAACCTAAACTTAAAAACTGCTACTGTAGACGAACGGTTCAACCTAGAAGAACAAAATTGGTGAGCACAGTGGATTTGTGTACTAATCATCACCAACAAGTATCATCAAGATTGGGTGAAAAAATATTTGCTGGTATTTCGGAAACTCATTATTTCTTAGAAGCTTGGCTACTCCCACTCAATGAAGTGCTTTTCCACAGTCTGTTCCTAGGGATACTTGAAGAGGAAACAAACCATAGAGACAAAATTGAGAACTCCTTTATTTTGTCCAGTTTCAAAGAGCTACTACAAACCATGTTGGATTTAGAGTTCCAAATTCATCTATCTATATAGGAGAGAACAGAGTGAAACCTAAACTATAAAAACTGCAACTGTAAACGAACAGCTTCAACCTCGAAGAACAAAATTTGGTGAGCCAAGTGGGATTTGTGGACTTGTCATTATCACCACGTATCATCAAGATTGGGTGAAAATATATTCCTGGTATTTCTGAAACTAGTAATTTCTTGGAAGCTTGGCAACCTCTCTCAATGAAAGTGCTTTTCCAAGTCTCTGCTTAGGGCTACTTGAAGCGGAAACAAATCATAGAGACAAAACTGAGAACTCCTTTATTTTTGTCATAGTTTTCAAATAGCTACTACCAACCATATTGGATTTAGAGTTCCAAATTCATCTACCTATAAAGGAGAGAACAGAGTGAAACCTAAATATAAAACTGCTACTTTAGACGAAGGCTTCAACCTAGAAGAACAATATTTAGGTGAGCCAAGTGGGATTTGTGTACCGATCTTCTCCACCAAGTATCATCAAGATTGGGTGAAAAATATTTGCTGGTAATTCGGAAACTCGTTATTTCTTAGAAGCTTGGCAACAACTGTCAATGAAAGTGCTTTTCCACAGTCTCTGCTTAGGCTAACTTGAAGCGGCAACAAATCATAGAGAAAAAACTGAGAACTCCTTTATTTTGTCAAGTTTCAACAAAACTACAAACCATGTTGGATTTAGAGTTCCAAATTCATCTATCTATATAGGAGAGAACAGAGTGAAACCAAAAATATAAACTGCTACTGCAGACGAATGCTTCAACCTAGGAAGAACAAAATTTGGTGAGCCAAGTGGGATTTGTGGACTTGTCATTACCACCACGTATCATCAAGATTGGGTGAAAAAATATATGCTGCTATTTCGGAAACTCGTGTTTCTTGGAAGCTTGGCAACCCCTCTCAATGAAAGTCCTTTCCACAGTCTATGCCAGGGCTACTAGAAGAGGAAACAAACCATAGAGACAAACTGGAAACAACTTTATTTTGTCAAGTTTCAAAGAGCTACTACAAACCATGTTGGATTTAGAGTTTAAAATTCATCTATCTATATAGGACGAACAGAGTGAAACCTAAAAATAAAAACTGCTACTGAAAACAAACGCTTCAACATAGAAGAACAAAATTTGGTGAGTCAAGTGGGATTTGTGTACCGATCGTAAACACCAAGTATCATCAAGATTGGGTGAAAAAATATTTGCTGGTATTTCGGAAACTCGTAATTTGTTGGAACCTTGGCACCCCCTCTCAAGGAAAGTGCTTTTCCACAGTCACTGCTTAGGGCTACTTGAAGCGGAAACAAATCATAGAGAAAAACTGAGAACTCCTTTATTTTGTCAAGTTTCAACAACCTACTACAAACCATGTTGGATTTAGAGTTCCAAATTCATCTATCTATATAGGAGAGAACAGAGTGAAACCTAAAAAATAAAAACTGCTACTGTAGACGAATGCTTCAACCTAGAAGAACAAAATTTGGTGAGCCAAGTGGGTTTTGTGTACTTGTCATTACCACCAAGTATCATCAAGATTGGGTGAAAAATATTTGCTGGTATTTCGGAAACTCGTAATTTCTTGGAAGCTTGGCAACCCCTCTCAATTAAAGTGCTTTTCCATGCTCTGTGCCTAGGGCTACTTGAAGAGGAAACAAACCATAGAGACAAAACAGAGAACTCCTTTATTTTGTCATGTTTCCAAGAACTACTACAAACCATGTTGGATTTAGAGTTCCAAATTCATCTATCTATATTGCAGAGAACAGAGTGAAACCTAAATATAAAAACTGCTACTGTAGACGAACGCTTCAACCTAGAAGAACAAAATTTGGTGAGCCAAGTGGGATTTGTGTACTTGTCCTTACCACCAAGTATCATCAAGATTGGGTGAAAATATATTTCCTGGTATTTCAGAAACTCGTTATTTCTTAGAAGCTTGGCAACCCCTCTCAATGAAAGCGCTTTTCCACCGTTTGTACCTGGGGCTACTTGAGGAGGAAACAAACCATAGAGAAAAAAACTGAGAACTCCTTTATCTTGTCAAGTTTCAAAGAGCCACTACAAACCATGTTGGATTTAGTGTTCCAAATTCACCTATCTATATAGGAGAGAACAGAGTGAAACCTAAATATAAAAATTGCTACTGTAGACGAACGCTTCAACCTAGAAGAACAAAATTTGGTGAGCCAAGTGGGATTTTTGTACTGATCATCACCACCAAGTATCATCAAGATTGGGTGAAAAAATATTTGCTGGTATTTCAGAAACTCGTTATGTCTTAGTAGCTTGGCAACCCCTCTCAATGAAAGTACTTTTCCACAGTCTGTGCCTAGGGCTACTTGAAGAGGAAACAAACCATAGATACAAAACTGAGACCTCCTTTATTTTGTCAAGTTTCAAATAGCTACTACAAACCATGTTGGATTTAGAGTTCCAAATTTATCTATCTATATAGGAGAGAACAGAGTGAAACCTAAATATAAAAATTGTTACTGTAGAAGAACGCTTCAACCTAGAAATACAAAATTTGGTGAGCCAAGTGGGATTTGTGTTCTGATCATCACCACCAAGTTTCATCAACATTGGGTGACAAAATATTTGCTGGTATTTCGGAATATCATAATTTCTTGGAAGCTTGGCAACCTCTTTCAATGAAAGTGCTTTCCCACAGTCTCTGCTTGCGGCTACATGAAGCGGAATCAAATCATAGAGACAAAACAGAGAACTCCTTTACTTTGTAAAGTTTCAAAGAGCTACTACAAATCATATTGGATTTAGAGTTCCAAATTTATCTATCTATATAGGAGAGAAAAGAGTAAAACCTAACAATAAAAACTGCTACTGAAAAAGAACGCTTCAACATTAGAATAAAATTTGGTGAGTCAAGTGGGATTTGTGAACCGATCGAAAACACCAAGTATCATCAAGATTGGGTGAAAAAATATTTGGTGGTATTTCGGAAACTCGTAATTTCTTGGAAGCTTGGCAACCCCTCTCAATGAAAGTGCTTTTCCACCCTCTGTGCCTAGGGCTACTTGAAGAGGAAACAAAGCATAGAGAAAAAACAGAGAACTCCTTTATTTTGTCAAGTTTCAAAGAGCCACTACAAACCATGTTGGATTTAGAGTTCCAAATTCATCTATCTATATAGGAGAGAACAGAGTGAAACCTAAACTTAAAAACTGCTACTGTAGACGAACGGTTCAACCTAGAAGAACAAAATTTGGTGAGCACAGTGGGATTTGTGTACTAATCATCACCAACAAGTATCATCAAGATTGGGTGAAAAAATATTTGCTGGTATTTCGGAAACTCGTTATTTCTTAGAAGCTTGGCATCCCCTCTCAATGAAAGTGCTTTTCCACAGTATGTGCCTAGGGCTACTTGAAGAGGAAACAAACCATAGAGACAAAACTGAGAACTCCTTTATTTTGTCAAGTTTCAAAGAGCTACTACAAACCATATTGGATTTAGAGTTCCAAATTCATCTATCCATATAGGAGAGAACAGAGTGAAACCTAAATATAAAAACTGCTACTGTAGACGAACGCTTCAACCTAGAATAACAAAATTTGGTGAGCCAAGTGGGATTTCTGTACTGATCATTACCACCAAGTGTCATCAAGATTGAGTGAAAAAATATTTGCTGGTATTTCGGAAACTCGTTATTTCCTAGAAGCTTGGCAACTCCACTCAATGAAAGTGCTTTTCCACAGTCTGTTCCTAGGGATACTTGAAGAGGAAACAAACCATAGAGACAAAATTGAGAACTCCTTTATTTTGTCAAGTTTCAAAGAGCTACTACAAACCATGTTGGATTTAGAGTTCCAAATTCATCTATCTATATAGGAGAGAACAGAGTGAAACCTAAACATAAAAACTGCAACTGTAAACGAACGCTTCAACCTAGAAGAACAAAATTTGGTGAGCCAAGTGGGATTTGTGGACTTGTCATTACCACCACGTATCATCAAGATTGGGTGAAAATATATTTCCTGGTATTTCTGAAACTAGTAATTTCTTGGAAGCTTGGCAACCTCTCTCAATGAAAGTGCTTTTCCAATTCTCTGCTTAGGGCTACTTGAAGCGGAAACAAATCATAGAGACAAAACTGAGAACTCCTTTATTTTGTCAAGTTTCAAATAGCTACTACCAACCATATTGGATTTAGAGTTCCAAATTCATCTACCTATAAAGGAGAGAACAGAGTGAAACCTAAATATAAAAACTGCTACTTTAGATGAAGGCTTCAACCTAGAAGAACAATATTTGGTGAGCCAAGTGGGATTTGTGTACCGATCTTCTCCACCAAGTATCATCAAGATTGGGTGAAAAAATATTTGCTGGTAATTCGGAAACTCGTTATTTCTTAGAAGCTTGGCAACAACTGTCAATGAAAGTGCTTTTCCACAGTCTCTGCTTAGGGCTACTTGAAGCGGCAACAAATCATAGAGAAAAAACTGAGAACTCCTTTATTTTGTCAAGTTTCAACAACCTACTTCAAACCATGTTGGATTTAGAGTTCCAAATTTATCTATCTATATAGGAGAGAACAGAGTGAAACCAAAAATATAAACTGCTACTGCAGACGAATGCTTCAACCTAGAAGAACAAAATTTGGTGAGCCAAGTGGGATTTGTGGACTTGTCATTACCACCACGTATCATCAAGATTGGGTGAAAAAATATATGCTGCTATTTCGGAAACTCGTGTTTTCTTGGAAGCTTGGCAACCCCTCTCAATGAAAGTCCTTTTCCACAGTCTATGCCAGGGCTACTAGAAGAGGAAACAAACCATAGAGACAAACTGGAAACAACTTTATTTTGTCAAGTTTCAAAGAGCTACTACAAACCATGTTGGATTTAGAGTTTAAAATTCATCTATCTATATAGGAGCGAACAGAGTGAAACCTAAAAATAAAAACTGCTACTGAAAACAAACGCTTCAACATAGAAGAACAAAATTTGGTGAGTCAAGTGGGATTTGTGTACCGATCGTAAACACCAAGTATCATCAAGATTGGGTGAAAAAATATTTGCTGGTATTTCGGAAACTCGTAATTTGTTGGAACCTTGGCACCCCCTCTCAAGGAAAGTGCTTTTCCACAGTCACTGCTTAGGGCTACTTGAAGCGGAAACAAATCATAGAGAAAAAACTGAGAACTCCTTTATTTTGTCAAGTTTCAACAACCTACTACAAACCATGTTGGATTTAGAGTTCCAAATTCATCTATCTATATAGGAGAGAACAGAGTGAAACCTAAAAAATAAAAACTGCTACTGTAGACGAATGCTTCAACCTAGAAGAACAAAATTTGGTGAGCCAAGTGGGTTTTGTGTACTTGTCCTTACCACCAAGTATCATCAAGATTGGGTGAAAAAATATTTGCTGGTATTTCGGAAACTCGTAATTTTTGGAAGCTTGGCAACTTCTTTCAATGAAAGTTCTTTCGCACAGTCTCTGCTTGCGGCTACATGAAGCGGAATCAAATCATAGAGACAAAAGAGAGAACTCCTTTACTTTGTCAAGTTTCAAAGAGCTACTACAAATCATATTGGATTCAGAGTTCCAAATTCATCTATCTATATAGGACAGAACAGAGTGAAACCTAAATATAAAAACTGCTACTGTAGACGAACGCTTCAACCTAGAAGAACAAAATTTGGTGAGCCAAGTGGGATTTGTGTACTGATTATTACCACCAAGTGTCATCAAGATTGCGTGAAAAAATATTTGCTGGTATTTTGGAAACTAGTTATTTCTTAGAAGCTTGGCAACCCCACTCAATGAAAGTGCTTTTCCACTGTCTGTTCCTATGGGTACTTGAAGAGGAAACAAACCATAGAGACAAAACTGAGAACTCCTTTATTTTTTCAAGTTTCAAAGAGCTACTACAAACCATGATGTATTTAGTGTTCCAAATTCATCTATCTATATAGGAGAGAACAGAGTAAAACCTAAAAATAAAAACTGCTACTGTAAACGAACGCTTCAACCTAGAAGAACAAAATTTGGTGAGCCAAGTGGGATTTGTGGACTTGTCATTACCACCACGTATCATCACGATTGGGTGAAAAAATATTTGCTGGTATTTCGGAAACTAGTAATTCCTTGGAAGCTTGGCAGCCTCTCTCAATGAAAGTGCTTTTCCAAGTCTCTGCTTAGGGCTACTTGAAGTGGAATCAATCATAGAGACAAAACTGAGAACTCCTTTATTTTATCAAGTTTCATATAGCTACTACCAACCATATTGGATTTAGAGTTCCAAATTCATCTACCTATAAAGGAGAGAAGAGAGTGAAACCTAAATATAAAAACTGCTACTTTAGACGAAGGCTTCAACCTAGAAGAACAAAATTTGGTGAACCAAGTGGGATTTGTGTACCGATCTTCTCCACCAAGTATCATCAAAATTGGGTGAAAAAATATTTGCTGGTAATTCGGAAACTCGTTATTTCTTAGAAGCTTGGCAACAACTCTCAATGAAAGTGCTTTTCCACAGTCTCTGCTTAGGGCTACTTGAAGTGGCAACAAATCATAGAGACAAAACTGAGAACTCCTTTACTTTGTCAAGTTTCAAAGAGCTACTAGAAATCATATTGGATTTAGACTTCCAAATTCATCTATCTATATAGGAGAGAACAGAGTGAAACCTAAATATAAAAACTGCTACTGTAGACGAACGCTTCAACCTAGAAGAACAAAATTTGGTGAGCCAAGTGGGATTTGTGTACTGATTATTACCACCAAGTGTCATCAAGATTGCGTGAAAAAATATTTGCTTTTATTTTGGAAACTCGTTATTTCTTCGAAGCTTGGATAGCCCACTCAATGAAAGTGCTTTTCCACAATCTGTTCCTATGGGTACTTGAAGAGGAAACAAACCATAGAGACAAAAATGAGAACTCCTTTATTTTTTCAAGTTTCAACGAGCTACTACAAACCATGATGTATTTAGAGTTCCAAATTCATCTATCTATATAGGAGAGAAAAGAGTAAAACCTAAAAATAAAAACTGCTACTGTAAACGAACGCTTCAACCTAGAAGAACAAAATTTGGTGAGCCAAGTGGGATTTGTGGACTTGTCATTACCACCACGTATCATCACGATTGGGTGAAAAAATATTTGCTGGTATTTCGGAAACTATTAATTTCTTGGAAGCTTGGCAACCTCTCTCAATGAAAGTGATTTTCCAAGTCTCTCCTTAGGGCTACTTGAAGCGGAAACAAATCATAGAGACGAAACTGAGAACTCCTTTATTTTGTCAAGTTTCAAATAGCTACTACCAACCATATTGGATTTAGAGTTCCAAATTCATCTACCTATAAAGGGGAGAACAGAGTGAAACCTAAATATAAAAACTGCTACTTTAGACGAAGGCTTCAACCTAGAAGAACAAAATTTGGTGAGCCAAGTGGGATTTGTGTACCGATCTTCTCCACCAAGTATCATCAAAATTGGGTGAAAAAATATTTGCTGGTAATTCGGAAACTCGTTATTTCTTAGAAGCTTGGCAACAACACTCAATGAAAGTGCTTTTCCACAGTCTCTGCTTAGGGCTACTTGAAGCGGCAACAAATCATAGAGACAAAACTGAGAACTCCTTTATTTTGTCAAGTTTCAACAAGCTACTAAAAACCATGTTGGATTTAGAGTTCCAAATTCATCTATCTATATAGGAGAGAACAGAGTGAAAGATAAATATAAAAACTGCTACTGTAGACGAACGCTTCAACTTAGAAGAACAAAATTTGGTGAGCCAAGTGGGATTTGTGTATTACCACCAAGTGTCATCAAGATTGCGTGAAAAAATATTTGCTGGTATTTCGGAAACTCGTAATTTCTTGGAAGCTTGCAACCTCTCTCAATGAAAGTGCTTTTCCACCGTTTGTGCCTGGAGCTTCTTGAAGAGGAAACAAACCATAGAGACAAAACTGAGAACTCCTTTATTTTGTCAGGTTTCAAAGAGCCACTACAATCCATGTTGGATTTAGAGTTCCAAATTCATATATCTATATAGGAGAGAACAGAGTGAAACCTCAATAAAAAACTTCAACTGTAGACGAACACTTCAACCTAGAAGAACAAAAATTGGTGAGCCAAGTGGGATTTGTGGACCGTTCATCACCACCAAGTATCATCAAGATTGGGTGAAAAAATATTTGCTGGTATTTCGGATACTCGTTATTTCTTAGAAGCTTGGCAACCCCTCTCAATGAAAGTGCTTAACCACAGTCTGTGCTTAGGGCTACTTGAAGAGGAAACAAACCATAGAGACAAAACTGAGAACTCCTTTATTTTGTCAAGTTTCAAAGAGCTACTACAAACCATATTGGATTTAGAGTTCCAAACTCATCTGTCCATATAGGAGAGAACAGAGTGAAACTTAAATATAAAAACTGCTACTGTAGAAGAACGCTTCAACCCAGAAGAACAAAACGTGGTGAGCCAAGTGGGATTTGTGTACTGATCATTACCACCAAGTGTCATCCATATTGCGTGAAAAAATATTTGCTGGTATTTCGGAAACTCGTTATTTCTTAGAAGCTTGGCAACCCCACTCAATGAAAGTGCTTTTCCACAGTCTGTTGCTAGGGGTACTTGAAGAGGAAACAAACCATAGAGACAAAACTGAGAACTCCTTTATTTTGTCAAGTTTCAAAGAGCTACTACAAACCATGTTGGATTTAGAGTTCCAAATTCATCTATCCATATAGGAGAGAAGAGAGTGAAACCTAAATATAAAAATTGCTACTGTAGATGAACGCTTCAACCTAGAAGAACAAAATTTGGTGAGCCAAGTGGGATTTGTGGACTTGTCAATACCACAAGGTATCATGAAGATTGGGTAAAAAAATATTTGCTGGTATTTCGGAAACTCGTAATTTCTTGGAAGCTTGGCAACCCCTCTCAATGAAAGTTCTTTTCCACAGTCTCTGCTTAGGGCTACTTGAAGTGGAAACAAATCATACAGACAAAACTGAGAACTCCTTTTTTTTGTCACGGGTCAAAGAGCTACTACAAACCATGTTAGATTTCGAGTTCCAAATTTATCTATCTATATAGGAGAGAACAGAGTGAAACCTAAAAATAAAAACTGCTACTGAAAACGAACGCTTCAACATAGAAGAACAAAATTTGGTGATACAAGTGGGATATGTGTACCGATCCTAAACACCAAGTATCATCAAGATTGGGTGAAAAAATATTGCTGGTATTTCGGAAATTCTAATTTCTTTGAAGCTTGGCAACCCCTCTCAATGAAAGTGCTTTTCCACAGTCTGTGCCTAGGGCTACTTGAAGAGGAAACAAACCATAGAGACAAAACTGAGAACTCCTTTATTTTGTCAAGTTTCAAAGAGCTACTACAAACCGTATTGGATTTAGAGTTTCAAATTCATCTATCCATATAGGAGAGAACAGAGTGAAACCTAAATATAAAAACTGCTACTGTAGACGAACGCTTTAACCTAGAAGAACAAAATTTGGTGAGCCAAGTGGGATTTGTGTACTGATCATTACCACCAAGTGTCATCAAGATTGCGTGAAAAAATATTTGCTGGTATTTCGGTAACTCGTTATTTCTTAGAAGCTTGGCAACCCCACTCAAAGAAAGTGCTTTTACACAGTCTGTGCCTAGGGCTACTTGAAGAGGAAACAAACCATAGAGACAAAACTGAGAACTCCTTTATTTTGTCAAGTTTCAAAGAGCTACTACAAACCGTATTGGATTTAGAGTTTCAAATTCATCTATCCATATAGGAGAGAACAGAGTGAAACCTAAATATAAAAACTGCTACTGTAGACGAACGCTTTAACCTAGAAGAACAAAATTTGGTGAGCCAAGTGGGATTTGTGTACTGATCATTACCACCAAGTGTCATCAAGATTGCGTGAAAAAATATTTGCTGGTATTTCGGTAACTCGTTATTTCTTAGAAGCTTGGCAACCCCACTCAAAGAAAGTGCTTTTACACAGTCTGTTAATAGGGGTACTTGAAAAGGAAACAAACCATAGAAACAAAACTGAGAACTCCTTTATTTTGTCAAGTTTCAAAGAGCTACTACAAACCATGTTGGATTTAGAGTTCCAAATTCATCTATCTAAATAGGAGAGAACAGAGTGAAACCTAGGCATAAAAACTGCTACTGTAAAGGAACGCTTCAAACGAGAAGAACAAAATTGGGTGAGCCAAGTGGGATTTGTGGACTTGTCAATACCACCACGTATCATCAAGATTGGGTAAAAAAATATTTGCTGGTATTTCGGAAACTCGTAATTTCTTGGAAGCTTGGCACCCCCTCTCAATGAAAGTGCTTTTCCACAGTTTCTGCTTAGGGCTACTTGAAGCGGAAACAAATCATAGAGACAAAACTGAGAACTCCTTTATTTTGTCAAGTTTCAAAGAGCTACTACAAACCATATTGGATTTAGAGTTCCAAAATAATCTATCTATATAGCAGAGAACTGAGTGAAACCTAAATATAAAAACTGCTACTGTAGACGAAGGCTTCAACCTAGAAGAACAAAATTTGGTGAGCCAAGTGGGATTTGTGTACCAATCTTCACCACCAAGTATCATCAAGATTGGTTGAAAAAATATTTGCTGGTGTTTCGGAAACTCGTAATTTGTTGGAACCTTGGCAACCCCTCTGAAGGAAAGTGCATTTCCACAGTCACTGCTTAGGGCTACTTGAAGCGGAAACAAATCATAGAGACAAAACTGAGAACTCCTTTATTTTGTCAAGTTTCAAAGAGCTACTACAAACCATGTTGGATTTGGAGTTCCAAATTCATCTATCCATATAGGAGAGAACAGAGTGAAACCTAAATATAAAAATAGCTACTGTAGATGAACGCTTCAACCTAGAAGAACAAAATTTGGTGAGCCAAGTGGGATTTGTGTACTAATCATCAACACCAAGTATCATCAAGATTGGGTGAAAAAATATTTGCTGGTATTTCAGATACTCGTTATTTCTTAGAAGCTTGGCAACCCCTCTCAATGAAAGTGCTTTTCCACAGTCTGTGCTTAGGGCTACTTGAAGAGGAAACAAACCATAGAGACAAAACTGAGAACTCCTTTATTTTGTCAAGTTTCAAAGAGCTACTACAAACCATATTGGATTTAGAGTTCCAAATTCATCTGTCCATATAGGAGAGAACAGAGTGAAACTTAAATATAAAAACTGCTACTGTAGACGAACGCTTCAACCCAGAAGAACAAAACGTGGTGAGCCAAGTGGGATTTGTGTACTGATCATAACTACCAAGTGTCATCCATATTGCGTGAAAAAATATTTGCTGGTATTTCGGAAACTCGTTATTTCTTAGAAGCTTGGCAACCCCACTCAATGAAAGTGCTTTTCCACAGTCTGTTCCTAGGGGTACTTGAAGAGGAAAAAAACCATAGAGACAAAACTGAGAACTCCTTTATTTTGTCAAGTTTCAAAGAGCTACTACAAACCATGTTGGATTTAGAGTTCCAAATTCCTCTATCCATATAGGAGAGAACAGAGTGAAACCTAAATATAAAAATTGCTATTGTAGATGAACGCTTCAACCTAGAAGAACAAAATTTGGTGAGTCAAGTGGGATGTGTGTACCGATCCTAAACACCAAGTATCATCAAGATTGGGTGAAAAAATATTGCTGGTATTTCGGAAATTCTAATTTCTTTGAAGCTTGGCAACACATCTCAATGAAAGTGCGTATCCACCGTCTGTGCCTAGGGCTACTTGAAGAGGAAACAAACCATAGAGACAAAACAGAGAACTCCTTTATTTTGTCAAGTTTCAAAGAGCCACTACGAACCATGTTGGATTTAGAGTTCCAAATTCATCTATCTATATAGCAGAGAACAGAAGAAACCTAAACATAAAAACTGCTACAGTAGACGAACGCTTCAACCAAGAAGAACAAAATTTGGTGATCCAAGTGGGATTTGTGAACAGATCATTACCACCAAGTATCATCAGATTGGGTGAAAAAATATTTGCTGGTATTTCGGAAACTCGTAATTTGTTGGAACCTTGGCAACCCCTCTCAAGGAAAGTGCTTTTCCACAGTCACTGCTTAGGGCTACTTGAACAGGATAAATACCATACAGACAAAACTGAGAACTCCTTTATTTTGTCAAGTTTCAAAGAGCTACTACAAACCTTATTGGATTTAGAGTTTCAAATTCATCTATCCATATAGGAGAGAACAGATTGAAACCTAAATATAAAAACTGCTACTGTAGACGAACGCTTCAACCTAGAAGAACAAAATTTGGTGAGCCAAGTGGGATTTGTGTACTGATCATTACCACCAAGTGTCATCAAGATTGCGTGAAAAAATATTTGCTGGTATTTCGGAAACTCTTTATTTCTTAGAAGCTTGGCAACCCCACTCAAAGAAAGTGCTTTTACACAGTCTGTTCCTAGGGGTACTTGAAGAGGAAACAAACCATAGAAACAAAACAGAGAACTCCTTTATTTTGTCAAGTTTAAAGAGCTACTACAAACCATGTTGGATTTAGAGTTCCAAATTCATCTATCTATATAGGAGAGAACTGAGTGAAACCTAAACATAAAAACTGCTACAGTAAACGAACGCTTCAAACTAGAAGAACAAAATTTGGTGAGCCAAGTGGGATTTGTGGACTTGTCAATACCACCACGTATCATCAAGATTGGGTAAAAAAATATTTGCTGGTATTTCGGAACCTCGTAATTTCTTGGAAGCTTGGCAACCCCTCTCAATGAAAGTGCTTTTCCACAGTTTCTGCTTAGGGCTACTTGAAGCGGAAACAAATCATAGAGACAAAACTGAAAACTCCTTTATTTTGTCAAGTTTCAAAGAGCTACTACAAACCATATTGGATTTAGAGTTCCAAAATAATCTATCTATATAGCAGAGAACTGAGTGAAACCTAAATATAAAAACTGCTACTGTAGACGAAGGCTTCAACCTAGAAGAACAAAATTTGGTGAGCCAAGTGGGATTTGTGTACCAATCTTCACCACAAAGTATCATCAAGATTGGGTGAAAAAATATTTGCTGGTATTTCGGAAACTCGTAATTTGTTGGAACCTTGGCAACCCCTCTCAAGGAAAGTGCATTTCCACAGTCACTGCTTAGGGCTACTTGAAGCGGAAACAAATCATAGAGACAAAACTGAGAACTCCTTTATTTTGTCAAGTTTCAAAGAGCTACTACAAACCATATTGGATTAAGAGTTCCAAATTCATCTATCTATATAGAAGAGAACAGAGTGAAACCTAAATATAAAAACTGCTACTGTAGACGAACGCTTCAACCTAGAAGAACAAAATTTGGTGAGCCTAGTGGGATTTGTGTACTGATCATTACCACCAAGTGTCATCAAGATTGCTTGAAAAAATATTTGCTGGTATTTCAGAAACTCGTTATTTCTTAGAAGCTTGTCAACCCCACTCAAGGAAAGTGCCTTTCCACAGTCTGTTCCTAGGGGTACTTGAAGAGGAAACAAACCATAGAGACAAAACTGAGAACTCCTTTATTTTGTCAAGTTTCAAAGAGCTACTACAAACCATGTTGGATTTAGAGTTCCAAATTCATCTATCCATATAGGAGAGAACAGAGTGAAAGCTAAATATAAAAATTGCTACTGTAGACGAACGCTTCAACCTAGAAGAACAAAATTTGGTGAGCCAAGTGGGATTTGTGTACTAATCATCACCACCAAGTATCATCAAGATTGGGTTAAAAAATATTTGCTAGTATTTCGGATACTCGTTATTTCGTAGAAGCTTGGCAACCCCTCTCAATGAAAGTGCTTTTCCACAGTCTGTGCCTAGGGCTACTTGAAGAGGAAACAAACCATAGAGACAAAACTGAGAACTCCTTTATTTTGTCAAGTTTCAAAGAGCTACTACAAACCATATTGGATTTAGAGTTCCAAATTCATCTGTCCATATAGGAGAGAACAGAGTGAAACCTAAATATAAAAACTGCTACTGTAGACGAACGCTTCAACCCAGAAGAACAAAACGTGGTGAGCCAAGTGGGATTTGTGTACTGATCATTACCACCAAGTGTCATCCATATTGCGTGAAAAAATATTTGCTGGTATTTCGGAAACTCGTTATCTCTTAGAAGCTTGGCAACCCCACTCAATGAAAGTGCTTTTCCACAGTCTGTTCCTAGGGGTACTTGAAGAGGAAACAAACCATAGAGACAAAACTGAGAACTCCTATATTTTGTCAAATTTCAAAGAGCTACTACAAACCATGTTGGATTTAGAGTTCCAAATTCATCTTTCTATATAGGAGAGAACAGAGTGAAACCTAAACATAAAAACTGCTACTGTAAACGAACGCTTCAACCTAGAAGAACAAAATTTGGTGAGCCAAGTGGGATTTGAGGACTTGTCAATACCACCAGGTATCATGAAGATTGGGTAAAAAAATATTTGCTGGTATTTCGGAAACTCGTAATTTCTTGGAAGCTTGGCAACCCCTCTCAATGAAAGTTCTTTTCCACAGTCTTTGCTTAGGGCTACTTGAAGTGGAAACAAATCATACAGACAAAACTGAGAACTCCTTTTTTTTGTCACGGGTCAAAGAGCTACTACAAACCATGTTGGATTTCGAGTTCCAAATTTATCTATCTATATAGGAGAGAACAGAGTGAAACCTAAACATAAAAACTGCTACTGAAAACGAACGCTTCAACATAGAAGAACAAAATTTGGTGAGTCAAGTGGGATGTGTGTACCGATCCTAAACACCAAGTATCATCAAGATTGGGTGAAAAAATATTGCTGGTATTTTGGAAACTCTAATTTCTTTGAAGCTTGGCAACCTCTCTCAATGAAAGTGCGTATCCACCGTCTGTGCCTAGGGCTACTTGAAGAGGAAACAAACCATAGAGACAAAACAGAGAACTCCTTTATTTTGTCAAGTTTCAAAGAGCCACTACAAACCATGTTGGATTTAGAGTTCCAAATTCACCTATCTATATAGCAGAGAACAGAGTGAAACCTAAACATAGAAACTGCTACAGTAGACGAACGCTTCAACCAAGAAGAACAAAATTTGGTGATCCAAGTGGGATTTGTGAACAGATCATTACCACCAAGTATCATCAGATTGGGTGAAAAAATATTTGCTGGCATTTCGGAAACTCGTAATTTCTTGGAACCTTGGCAACCCCTCTCAATGAAAGTGCTTTTCCACAGTCTGTGCCTAGGGCGACTTGAAGAGGAAACAAACCATAGAAACAAAACCGAGAACTCCTTTATTTTCTCAAGTTTCAAAGAGCTACTACAAACCATGTTGGATTTAGAGTTCCAAATTCATCTATCTATATAGGAGAGAACTGAGTGAAACCTAAACATAAAAACTGCTACAGTAAACGAACGCTTCAAAGTAGAAGAACAAAATTTGGTGAGCCAAGTGGGATTTGTGGACTTGTCAATACCACCACGTATCATCAAGATTGGGTAAAAAAATATTTGCTGGTATTTCGGAAACTCGTAATTTCTGGAAGCTTGGCAACCCCTCTCAATGAAAGTGCTTTTCCACAGTTTCTGCTTAGGGCTACTTGAAGCGGAAACAAATCATAGAGACAAAACTGAGAACTCCTTTATTTTGTCAAGTTTCAAAGAGCTACTACAAACCATATTGGATTTAGAGTTCCAAAATAATCTATCTATATAGCAGAGAACTGAGTGAAACCTAAATATAAAAACTGCTACTGTAGACGAAGGCTTCAACCTAGAAGAACAAAATTTGGTGAGCCAAGTGGGATTTGTGTACCAATCTTCACCACCAAGTATCATCAAGATTGGGTGAAAAAATATTTGCTGGTATTTCGGAAACTCGTAATTTCTTGGAAGCTTGGTAACCCCTCTCAATGAAAGTGCTTTTCCACAGTCTCTGCTTGGGGCTACTTGAAGCGGAAACAAATCATAGAGACAAAACTGAGAACTCCTTTATTTTGTCAAGGTTCAAAGAGCTACTACAAACCATGTTGGATTTAGAGTTCCAAATTCATCTTTCTATATAGGAGAGAACAGAGTGAAACCTAAAAATAATAACTGCTACTGAAAAAGAACGATTCAACATAGAAGAACAAAATTTGGTGAGTCAAGTGGGATTTGTGGTCCGATCGTAAACAACATGTAATATCAAGATTGGGTGAAAAAATATTTGCTGGTATTTTGGAAACTCGTTATATCTTGGAAGCTTGGCAACCCCTCTCAATGAAAGTGCGTATCCACCGTCTGTGCCTAGGGCTTCTTGAAGAGGAAACAAACCATAGAGACAAAACAGGGAACTCCTTTATTTTGTCAAGTTTCAAAGAGCCAATACAAACCATGTTGGATTAAGAGTTCCAAATTTATCTATCTATATAGGAGAAAACAGTGTGAAACCTAAAAATATAAACTGCTACTGAAAACGAACGCTTCAACATAGAAGAACAAAATTTGGTGAGTCAAGTGGGATGTGTGTACCGATCGTAAACACCAAGTATCATCAAGACTGGGTGAAAAAATATTTGCTGGTATTTCGGAAACTCTAATTTTTTGGAAGCTTGGCAATCCCTCTCAATGAAAGTGTGTATCCACCGTCTGTGCCTAGGGCTACTTGAAGAGGAAACAAACCATGGAGACAAAACAGAGAACTCCTTTATTTTGTCAAGTTTCAAAGAGCCACTACAAACCATGTTGGATTTAGAGTTCCAAAATAATCTATCTATATAGCAGAGAACAGAGTGAAACCTAAACATAAAAACTGCTACAGTAGACGAACGCTTCAGCCAAGAAGAACAAAATTTGGTGAGCCAAGTGGGATTTGTGAATTGATCATTACCACCAAGTGTCATCAAGATTGCATGAAAAAATATTTGCTGGTATTTCGGAAACTCGTTATTTCTTAGAAGCTTGACAACCACACTCAATGAAAGTGCTTTTCCACAGTCTGTTCCTAGGGGTACTTGAAGAGGAAACAAAACATAGAGACAAAACTGAGAACTCCTTTATTTTGTCAAGTTTCAAAGAGCTACTACAAACCATGTTGGACTTAGAGTTCCAAATATATCTATCTATATAGGAGAGAACAGAGTGAAACCTAAACATAAAAACTGCTACTGTAAACGAACGCTTCAACCTAGAAGAACAAAATTTGGTGAGCCAAGTGGGATTTGTGAACCGATCGTAAACACCAAGTATCATCAAGATTGTGTGAAAAAATATTTGCTGGTATTTCGGAAACTCGTAATTTCTTGGAAGCTTGGCAACCCCTCTCAATGAAAGTGCTTTTTTACCGTCTGTGCCTAGGGCTACATGAAGAGGATACAAACCATAAAGACAAAACAGAGAACTCCTTTATTTTCTCAAGTTTCAAAGAGCCACTACAAACCATGTTGGATTTAGAGTTCCAAATTCATCTATCTATATAGCAGAGAACAGAGTGAAACCTAAACAAAAAACTGCTACTGTAAACGAACGCTTCAAACTAGAAGAACAAAATTTGGTGAGCCAGGTGGGATTTGTGGACTTGTCATTACCACCACGTATATTCAAGTTTGTGTGAAAAAATATTTGCTGGTATTTCGGAAACTCGTAATTTCTTGGAAGATTGGCAACCCCTCTCAATGAAAGTGCTTCTCCACAGTCTCTGCTTAGGGCTACTTGAAGCGGAAACAAATCATAGAGACAAAATGAGAACTCCTTTATTTTGTCAAGGTTCAAAGAGCTACTACAAACCATGTTGGATTTAGAGTTCCAAATTCATCTATCTATATACGAGAGAACAGAGTGAAACCTAAACATAAAAACTGCTACTGAAAACGAACGCTTCAACATAGAAAAACAAAATTTGGTGAGTCAAGTGGGATTTGTGAACCGATCGTAAATCTCAAGTATCATCAAGATTGGGTGAAAAAATATTTGCTGTTATTTCGGAAACTCGTAATTTGTTGGTACCTTGACAAAAACTCTCAAGGAAAGTGCTTTTCAACAGTCACTGCTCAGGGCTACTTTAAGCGGAAACAAATCATAGAGAAAAAACTTAGAACTCCTTTATTTTGTCAAGTTTCAAAGAGCTACTACAAACCATGTTGGATTTAGAGTTCCAAATTCATCTATCTATATAGGAGAGAAGAGAGTGAAACCTAAATATAAAAATTGCTACTGTAGACGAACGCTTCAACCTAGAAGAACAAAATTTGGTGAGCCAAGTGGGATTTGTGGACTGATCATCACCACCAAGTATCATCAAGATTGGCTGAAAAAATATTTGCTTGTATTTCGGAAACTCGTTATTTCTTAGAAGCTTGGCAACCCCTCTCAATGTAATTGCTTTTCCACAGTCTGTGCCTAGGGCTACCTGAAGAGGAAACAAACCATAGAGACAAAACTGAGAACTCCTTTATTCTGTCAAGTTTCAAAGAGCTACTACAAACCATATTGGATTTAGAGTTCCAAATTCATCTATCCATATATGAGAGAACATATTGAAACCTAAATAGAAAACTGCTACTGTAGACGAACGCTTCAACCTAAAAGAACAAAATTTGGTGAGCCAAGGGGGATTTGTGGACTGATCATTACCACCAAGTGTCATCAAGATTGCTTGAAAAAATATTTGCTCGTATTTCGGAAACTCGTAATTTCTTGGAAGCTTGGCAAACCTCTCAATGAAAGTGCGTATCCACCGTCTGTGCCTAGCGGTACTTGAAGAGGAAACAAACCATAGAGACAAAACTGAGAACTCCTTTATTTTGTCAAGTTTCAAAGAGCTACTACAAACCATGTTGGATTTGGAGTTCCAAATTCATCTATCTATATAGGAGAGAACAGAGTGAAACCTAAGCATAAAAACAGCTACTGTAAATGAACGCTTCAACCTAGAAGAACAAAATTTGGTGAGCCAAGTGGGATTTGTGGATTTTCATTACCACCAAGTATCATCAAGATTGGGTGAAAAAGTATTTGCTGGTATTTCGGAAACTCGTAATTTCTTGGAAGCTTGGCAACCCCTCTCAATGAAAGTGCTTTTCCACAGTCTCTGCTTAGGGCTACTTGAAGTGGAAACAAATCATAGAGACAAAACTGTGAACTCCTTTATTTTGTCAAGGTTCAAAGAGCTACTACAAACCATATTTGATTTACAATTCCAAATTCATCTATCTACATAAGAAAGAACAGAGTGTAATGTATATATACAAACTGCTACTGTAGACGAACGCTTCAACCAAGAAGAACAAAATTTGGTGATCCAAGTGGGATTTGTGAACTGATCATTACCACCATGTATCATCAAAATTGGGTGAAAAAATATTTGCAGGTATTTCGGAAACTCGTTATTTCTTGGAAGCTTGGCAACCCCTTTCAAAGAAAATGCTTTTCCACATCTGTGCTTAGGGCTACTTGAAGAGGAAACAAACCAGAGAGACAAAACTGAGAAGTACTTTATTTTGTCAAGTTTCAAAGAGCTACTACATACCATGTTGGATTTAGAGTTATAAATTCATCTATCTACATAAGAAAGAACAGAGTGTAACTTATATATACAAACAGCTACTGTAGACGAACGCTTCAACCTAGAAGAACACAATTTAGTGAGCCAAGTGGGATTTGCCTACTGATCATTACCACCAAGTATCATCAAGATTGGGTGAAAAAATATTTGCTGGTATTTCGGAAACTCATTATTTCTTAGAAGCTTGGCAACCCCTCTCAATGAAAGTGCTTTTCCACACTCTGTACCTAGGGCTACTTGAAGAGGAAACAAACCATAGAGACAAAACTGAGAACTCCTTTATTTTGTCAAGTTTCAAAGAGCTACTACAAACCATGTTGGATTTAGACTTCCAAATTCATCTATCTATATCGGAGAGAACAGAGGGAAACCTAAATATAAAAACTGCTACTGTAAACGAACGCTTCAAACTAGAAGAACAAAATTTGGTAATCCAAGTGGGATTTGAGTACTTGTCATTACCGAAACGTATCATCAAGATTGGGTGAAAAAATATTTGCTAGTATTTCGGAAACTCGTAATTTCTTGGAAGCTTGGCAAACCCTCTCAATGAAAGTGCTTTTATACAGTCTGAGCCAGGGCTACTTGAAGAGGAAACAAACCATAGAGACAAAACTGAGAACTCCTTTATTTTGTCAATTTTCAAAGAGCTACTACAAACCCTGTTGGATTTAGAGTTCCAAATTCATCTATCTATATAGGAGAGAACAGAGTGAAACCTAAAAATAAAAACTGCTACTGAAAACGAACGCTTCAACATAGAAAAACAAAATTTGGTGAGTCAAGTGGGATTTCTGTACCAATCATAAACACCAAGTATCATCAAGATTGGGTGAATAAATATTTGCTGTTATTTCGGAAACTCGTTATTTCTTAGAAGCTTGGCAACCCCTCTCAATGAAATTGCTTTTACACAGTCTGTGCCTAGGGCTACTGGAAGAGGAAACAAACCATAAAGATAAAACTGAGAACTCCTTTATTTTGTCAAGTTTCAAAGAGCTACTACAAACCATGTTGGATTTAGTGTTCCAAATTCATCTATCTATATAGCAGAGAACAGAGTGAAACCTAAATATAAAAACTGCTACTGTAGACGAACGCTTCAAACTAGAAGAACAAAATTTGGTGAGCCAAGTGTGATTAGGATACCAATCATTACCACCACGTATCATCAACATTGGGTGACAAAATATTTGCTGGTATTTTGGAAACTCGTAATTTCTTGGAAGCTTGGCAACCCTGTTCAATGAAAGTGCTTTTCCACAGTCTCTGCTTAGGGCTACATAAAGCGGAAACAAATCATAGAGACAAAACTGAGAACTCCTTTACTTTGTCTTGTTTCAAAGAGCTACTACAAACCATATTGGATTTAGAGTTCCAAATTCATCTATCCATATAGGATAGAACAGAGTGAAACCTAAATATAAAAACTGCTACTGTAGACGAACGCTTCAACCTAGAAGAACAAAATTTGGTGAGCCAAGTGGAATTTGAGTACTGATCATTACCACCACGTGTCATCAAGATTGCGTTAAAAAATATTTGCTGGTATTTCGGAAACTCGTAATTTCTTGGAAGCTTGGCAACCCCTCTCAATGAAAGTGCTTTTCCACCGTTTGTGCATGGGGCTTCTTGAAGAGGAAACAAACCATAGAGACAAAACTGAGAACTCCTTTATTTTGTCAATTTTCAAAGAGCTACTACAAACCATGTTGGATTTAAAGTTCGAAATTCATCTATCTATATACTAGAGAACAGAGTGAAAACTAAACATATACACTGCTACTGTAGACGAACGCTTCAACCTAGAAGAACAAAATTTGGTGAGCAAAATGGGATTTGTGTACTGATCATTACAACCAAGTATCATCAAGATTGGGTGAAAAAATATTTGCTTGTATTTCGGAAACTCGTAATTTCTTGGAAGCTTGGCAACCCCTCTCAATGAAAGTGCTTTTCCACAGTCACTGCTTAGGGCTACTTGAAGCGGAAACAAATCATTGAGACAAAACTGAGAACTCCTTTATTTTGTCACGTTTCAAAGAGCTACTACAAACCATGTTGGATTTAGAGTTCCAAATTCATCTATCTATATAGGAGAGAACAGAGTGAAACCTAAACATAAAAACTGCTACTGAAACAAACGCATCAACCTGGAAGAACAATATTTGGTGAGCCAATTGGGATTTGTGTACCGATCATTACCACCAAGTATCATAAAGATTGGGTGAAAAAATATTTGCTGGTATTTCGGAAACTCGTAATTTCTTAGAAGCTTGTCAAACCCTCTAATTGAAAGTGCTTTTCCACAGTCTCTGCTTAGGGCTACTTGAAGTGGAAACAAATCATAGAGACAAAACTGAGAACTCCTTTATTTTGTCAAGTTTCAAAGAGCTACTACAAACCATGTTGGATTTAGAGTTCCAAATTCATCTATCTATATAGGAGAGAACAGAGTAAAACCTAAAAATAAAAACTGCTACTGTAGACGAATGCTTCAACCTAGAAGAACAAAATTTGGTGAGCCACGTGGGATTTGTGTACTTGTCCTTACCACCAATTATCATCAAGATTGGGTGAAAAAATATTTGCTGGTATTTCGGAAACTCTTTATTTCTTAGAAGCTTGGAAACCCCTCTCAATGAAAGTGCTTTTCCACAGTCTCTTCTTAGGGCTACTTGAAGCGGAAACAAATCATAGAGACAAAACTGAGAACTCCTTTATTTTGTCAAGGTTCAAAGAGCTACTACAAACCATGTTGGTTTTAGAGTTCCAAATTTATCTATCTATATAGGAGAGAACAGAGTGAAACCTAAAAATAAAAACTGCTACTGAAAACGAACGCTACAACATAGAAGAAAAAAATTTGGTGTGTCAAGTGGGATTTGTGTACCAATCTTAAACACCAAGTATCATCAAGATTGGGTGAAAATATATTTGCTGGTGTTTCGGAAACTAGTAATTTCTTGGAAGCTTGGCATCCCCACTCAATGAAAGTGCTTTTCCACAGTCTGTTCCTAGGGGTACTTGAAGAGGAAACAAACCATAGACACAAAACTGAGAACTCCTTTATTTTGTCAAGGTTCAAAGAGCTACACAAACCATGTTGGATTTAGAGTTCCAAATTCATCTATCTACATAGGAGAGAACAGAGTGAAACCTAAACATAAAAACTGCTACTGTAAACGAACGCTTCAACCTAGAAGAACAAAATTTGGTGAGCCAAGTGGGATTTGTGGACTTGTCATTACCACCACGTATCATCAAGTTTGGGTGAAGAAATATTTGCTGGTATTTCGGAAACTCGTAATTTCTTGGAAGCTTGGCAACCCCTCTCAATGAAAGTGCTTTTCCACAGTCTCTGCTTACTGCTACTTGAAGCGGAAACAAATCATAGAGACAAAGCTGAGAACTCCTTTATTTTGTCCGGGTTCAAAGAGCTACTACAAACCATGTTGGATTTAGAGTTCCAAATTCATCTATCTATATAGGAGAGAACAGAGTGAAACCTAAAATTAAAAACTGTTACTGAAAACGAATGCTTCAACATAGAAGAACAAAATTTGTTGAATTAAGTGGGATTTGTGTACCGATCGTAAACACCATGTATCATCAAGATTGGGTGAAAAAATATTTGCTGGTATTTCGGAAACTCGTAATTTCTTGGAAGCTTGGCAACCCTTCTCAATGAAAGTGCTTTTCCACAGTCTCTGCTTAGGGCTACTTGAAGCGGAAACAAATCATAGAGACAAAACTGAGAACTCCTTTATTTTGTCAAGTTTCAAAGAGCTACTACAAACCCTGTTGGATTTAGAGTTCCAAATTCATCTATCTATATAGGAGAGAAAAGAGTGAAACCTAAAAATAAAAACTGCTACTGTAGACGAACCCTTCAACCTAGAAGAACAAAATTTTGGTGAGCCAAGTGGGATTTGTGTACCGATCTTCACCACCAAGTATCATCAAGATTGGGTGAATAAATATTTGCTGGTATTTCGGAAACTCGTTATTTCTTAGAAGCTTGGCAACCCCTCTCAATGAAAGTGCTTTTCCACAGTCTCTTCTTAGGGCTACTTGAAGCGGAAACAAATCATAGAGACAAAACTGAGAACTCCTTTATTTTGTCAAGGTTCAAAGAGCTACTACAAACCATGTTGGTTTTAGAGTTCCAAATTTATCTATCTATATAGGAGAGAACAGAGTGAAACCTAAAAATAAAAACTGCTACTGAAAACGAACGCTACAACATAGAAGAACAAAATTTGCTGTGTCAAGTGGGATTTGTGTACCAATCTTAAACACCAAGTATCATCAAGATTGGGTGAAAAAATATTTGCTGGTGTTTCGGAAACTAGTAATTTCTTGGAAGCTTGGCATCCCCACTCAATGAAAGTGCTTTTCCACAGTCTGTTCCTAAGGGTACTTGAAGAGAAAACAAACCATAGAGACAAAACAGAGAACTCCTTTATTTTGTGAAGGTTCAAAGTGCTACACAAACCATGTTGGATTTAGAGTTCCAAATTTATCTATCTACATAGGAGAGAACAGAGTGAAACCTAAACATAAAAACTGCTACTGTAAACGAACGCTTCAACCTAGAAGAACAAAATTTGGTGAGCCAAGTGGGATTTGTGGACTTGTCATTACCACCACGTATCATCAAGATTGGGTGAAAAAATATTTGCTGGTATTTCGGAAACTCGTAATTTCTTGGAAGCTTGGCAACCCCTCTCAATGAAAGTGATTTTCCACAGTCTCTGCTTAGGGCTACTTGAAGCGGAAACAAATCATAGAGACAAAACTGAGAACTCCTTTATTTTGTCAGGGTACAAAGAGCTACTACAAACCATGTTGGATTTAGAGTTCCAAATTCATCTATCTATATATGAGAGAACAGAGTGAAACCTAAAAATAAAAACTGCTACTGAAAACGAATGCTTCAACATAGAAGAACAAAATTTGGTGAATTAAGTGGGATTTGTGTACCGATCGTAAACACCATGTATCATCAAGATTGGGTGAAAAAATATTTGCTGGTATTTCAGAAACTCGTAATTTCTTGGATGCTTGGCAACCCCTCTCAATGAAAGTGCTTTTCCACAGTCCCTGCTTAGGGCTACTTGAAGCGGAAACAAATCATAGAGACAAAACTGAGAACTCCTTTATTTTGTCAGGGTTCAAAGAGCTACTACAAACCCTGTTGGATTTAGAGTTCCAAATTCATCTATGTATATAGGAGAGAACAGAGTGAAACCTAAAAATTAAAACTGCTACTGAAAACGAATGCTTCAACCTAGAAGAACAAAATTTGGTGAGCAAAGTGGGATTTGTGTACCGATCATTACCACCAAGTAGCATCAAGATTGGGTGAAAAAATATTTGCTGGTATTTCGGAAACTCGTAATTTCTTAGAAGCTTGTCAAACCCTCTAATTGAAAGTGCTTTTCCACAGTCTCTGCTTAGGGCTACATGAAGTGGAAACAAATCATAGAGACAAAACTGAGAACTCCTTTATTTTGTCAAGTTTCAAAGAGCTACTACAAACCATGTTGGATTTAGAGTTCCAAATTCATCTATCTATATAGGAGAGAATAGAGTGAAACCAAAAAATAAAAACTGCTATTGTAGACGAATGCTTCAACCTAGAAGAACAAAATTTGGTGAGCCACGTGGGATTTGTGTACTTGTCCTTACCACCAATTATCATCAAGATTGGGTGAAAAAATATTTGCTGGTATTTCAGAAACTCGTTATTTCTTAGAAGCTTGGCACCCCCTCTCAATGAAATTGCTTTTCCACAGTCTGAGCCAGGGCTACTTGAAGAGGAAACAAATCATAGAGACAAAACTGAGAACTCCTTTATTTTGTCAAGTTTCAAAGAGCTACTACAAACCATGTTGGATTTAGAGTTCCAAATTCATCTATCTATATAGGAGAGAACAGAGTGAAACCTAAATATAAAAACTGCTACTGTAGACGAACGCTTCAACCTAGAAGAACAAAATTTGGTGAGCCAAGTGGGATTTGTGTACTGATCATTACCACCCAGTGTCATCCATATTGCGTGAAAAAATATTTGCTGGTATTTCAGAAACTCGTTATTTATTAGAAGCTTGGCATCCACACTCAATGAAAGTGCTTTTCCACAGTCTGTTCCTAGGGGTACTTGAAGAGGAAACAAACCATAAAGATAAAACTGAGAACTCCTTTATTTTGTCAAGTTTCAAAGAGCTACTACAAACCATGTTGGATTTAGAGTTCCAAATTCACCTATCTATATAGGAGAGAACAGAGTGAAACCTAAAAATACAAACTGCTACTGAAAATGAACGCATCAATCTAGAAGAACAATATTTGGTGAATCAAGTGGGATTTGTGTACCGATCATTACCACCAAGTATCATCAAGATTGGGTAAAAATATATTTGCTGGTATTTCGCAAACTCGTAATTTCTTGGAAGATTGGCAACCCCTCTCAATGAAAGTGCTTTTCCACCATTTGTGCCTGGGGCTACATGAAGAGGAAACAAACCATAGACACAGAACTGAGAACTCCTTTATTTTGTCAGGTTTCAAAGAGCCACTACAAACCATGTTGAATTTAGAGTTCCAAATTCATCTTTCTATATACGAGAGAACAGAGGTAAAGCTAAACATAAAAACTGCTACTGTAGACGAACGCTTCAACCTAGAAGAACAAAATTTGGTGAGCAAAATGGGATTTGTGTACTGATCATTACCACCTCGTATCATCAACATTGGGTGACAAAATATTTGCTGGTATTTCGGAAACTAGTAATTTCATGGAAGCTTGGCAACCCCTTTCAATGAAACTGCTTTTCCACAGTCACTGCTTAGTTCTATATGAAGCTGAAACAAATCATAGAGACAAACCTGAGAACTCCTTTACTTTGTCAATTTTCAAAGAGCTACTACAAACCATATTGAATTTAGAGTTCCAAATTCATCTATCCATATAGGAGAGAACAGAGTGAAACCTAAATATAAAAACTGCTACTGTAGACGAACGCTTCAACTTAGAAGAACAAAATTTGGTGAACCAAGTGGGATTTGTGTACTGATCATTACCACCAAGTGTCATCAAGATTGCGTGAAAAAATAGTTGCTGGTATTTCGGAAACTCGTTATTTATTAGAAGCTTGGCATCCCCACTCAATGAAAGTGCTTTTCCACAGTCTGTTCCTAGGGGTACTTGAAGAGGAAAAAAACCATAGAGACAAAATTGAGAACTCCTTTATTTTGTCAAGGTTCAAAGAGCTACACAAACCATGTTGGATTTAGAGTTCCAAATTCATCTATCTACATAGGAGTGAACAGAGTGAAACCTAAACATAAAAACTGCTACTGTAAACGAACGCTTCAACCTAGAAGAACAAAATTTGGTGAGCCAAGTGGGATTTGTGGACTTGTCATTACCACCACGTATCATCAAGATTGGGTGAAAAAATATTTGCTGGTATTGCGGAAACTTGTAATTTCTTGGAAGCTTGGCAACCCCTCTCAATGAAAGTGCTTTTCCACAGTCCCTGCTTAAGGATACTTGAAGCGGAAACAAATCATAGAGACAAAACTGAGAACTCCTTTATTTTGTCAGGGTTTAAAGAGCTACTACAAACCATGTTGGATTTAGAGTTCCAAATTCATCTATCTATATAGGAGAGAACAGAGTGAAACCTAAAAATAAAAACTGCTACTGAAAACGAATGATTCAACATAGAAGAACATAATTTGGTGAATTAAGTGGGATTTGTGTACCGATCGTAAACACCATGTATCATCAAGATTGGGTGAAAAAATATTTGCTGGTATTTCGGAAACTCGTAATTTCTTGGAAGCTTGGAAACCCCTCTCAATGAAAGTGCTTTTCCACAGTCTCTGCTTAGGGCTACTTGAAGCGGAAACAAATCATAGAGACAAAACTGAGAACTCCTTTATTTTGTCAAGTTTCAAAGAGCTACTACAAACCTTGTTGGATTTAGAGTTCCAAATTCATCAATCTATATAGGAGAGAAAAGAGTGAAACCTAAAAATAAAAACTGCTACTGTAGACGAACCCTTCAACCTAGAAGAACAAAATTTGGTGAGCCACGTGGGATTTGTGTACTTGTCCTTACCACCAATTATCATCAAGATTGTGTGAAAAAATATTTGCTGGTATTTTAGAAACTCGTTATTTCTTAGAAGCTTGGCAACCCCTCTCAATGAAATTGCTTTTCCACTGTCTGAGCCAGGGCTACTTGAAGAGGAAACAAACCATAGAGACAAAACTGAGAACTCCTTTATTTTGTCAAATTTCAAAGAGCTACTACAAACAATGTTGGATTTAGAGTTCCAAATTCATCTATCTATATAGGAGAGAACAGAGTGAAACCTAAAAATACAAACTGCTACTGAAAATGAATGCATCAACCTAGAAGAACAATATTTGGTGAATCAAGTGGGATTTGTGTACCGATCATTACCACCAAGTATCATCAAGATTGGGTGAAAATACATTTGCTGGTATTTCGGAAACTCGTAATTTCTTGGAAGATTGGCAACCCCTCTCAATGAAAGTGCTTTTCCACCGTTTGTGCCTGGGGCTACTTGAAGAGGAAACAAACCATAGAGACAGAACTGAGAACTCATTTATTTTGTCAGGTTTCAAAGAGCCACTACAAACCATGTTGGATTTAGAGTTCCAAATTCATCTTTCTATATACGAGAGAACAGAGGGAAACCTAAACATAAAAACTGCTACTGTAGACGAACGCTTCAACCTAGAAGAACAAAATGTGGTGAGCCAAATGGGATTTGTGTACTTGTTTTTACCACCAAGTATGTTCAAGATTGGGTGAAAAAATATTTGCTGGTATTTCAGAAACTCGTTATTTCATAGAAGCTTGGCAACCCCTCTCAATGAAAGTGATTTTCCACAGTCTGTGCCAGGGCTACTTGAAGAGGAAACAAACCATAAAGACAAAACTGAGAACTCCTTTATTTTGTCAGTTTTCAAAGAGCTACTCCAAACCATGTTGGATTTAGAGTTCCAAATTCATCTATGTATATAGGAGAGAACAGAGTGAAACCTAAATATAAAAACTGCTACTGTAGACGAACGCTTCAACCTAGAAGAACAAAATTTGGTGAGCCAAGTGGGATTTGTGTACTGATCATTACCACCAAGTGTCCTCAAGATTGCGTGAAAAAATATTTGCTGGTATTTCGGAAACTCGTTATTTCTTAGAAGCTTGGCATCCCCACTCAATGAAAGTGCTTTTCCACAGTCTGTTCCTAGGGGTACTTGAAGAGGAAACAAACCATAGAGACAAAACTGAGAACTCCTTTATTTTGTCAAGTTTCAAAGAGCTACTACAAACCATGTTGGATTTAGAGTCCCAAATTCATCTATCTATATAGGAGAGAACAGAGTGAAACCTAAACATAAAAACTGCTACTGTAAACGAACGCTTCAACCTAGAAGAACAAAATTTGGTGAGCCAAGTGGGACTTGTGGGCTTGTCATAACCACCATGTATCATCAAGATTGGGTGAAAAAATATTTTTGGTATTTCGGAAACTCGTTATTTCTTAGAAGCTTGGCAACCCCTCTCAATTAAATTGCTTTTACACAGTCTGTTCCTAGGGCTACTTGAAGAGGAAACAAACCATAGAGACAAAACTGAGAACTCCTTTATTTTGTCAAGTTTCAAAGAGCTACTACAAACCATGCTGATTTAGAGTCCCAAATTCATCTATCTATATAGCAGAGAACAGAGTGAAACCTAAATATAAAAACTGCTACTGTAGACGAACGCTTCAACCTAGAAGAACAAAATGTGGTGAGCCAAGTGGGATTTGTGTACTGATCATTACCACCAAGTGTCATCAAGATTGCGTGAAAAAATATTTGCTGGTATTTCGGAAACTCGTAATTTCTTGGAAGCTTGGCAACCCCTTTCAATGAAAGTGCTTTCCCACAGTCTCTGCTTAGGGCTACATGAAGCGGAAACAATTCATAGATACAAAACTGAGAACTCCTTTACTTTGTCAAGTTTCAAAGAGCTACTACAAACCATATTGGATTTAGAGTTCCAAATTTACCTATCTATATAGGAGAGAACAGAGGGAAACCTAAATATAAAAACTGATACTGTAGACGAACGCTTCATCCTAGAAGAACAAAATTTGGTGAGCCAAGTGGGATTTGTGTATCGATCTTCACCACCAAGTGTTATCAAGATTGGGTGAGAAAATATTTGCTGGTATTTCGGAAACTCGTGATTCCTTGGAAGCTTGGCAACTCCTCTCAATGAAAGTGCATTTCCACAGTCTCTGCTTAGGGCTATTTGAAGCGGATATAAATCATAGAGACAAAACTGAGAATTCCTTTATTTTGTCAAGTTTCAAAAGCTACTACAAACCATGTTGGATTTAGAGTTCCAAATTCATCTATCTATATAGGAGAGAACAGATTGAAACCTAAATATAAAAATTGCTACTGTAGACGAACGCTTCAACCTAGAAGAACAAAAATTGGTGAGCCAAGTGGGATTTGTGGACCGTTCATCACCACCAAGAATCATCAAGATTGGGTGAAAAAATATTTGCTGGTATTTCAGAAACTCGTTATTTCTTAGAAGCTTGGCAACCCCTCTCAATGAAAGTGCTTTTCCACAGTCTGTGAATACTGCTACATGAAGAGGAAACAAACCATAGAGAAAAAAATGAGAACTCTTTTATTTTGACAAGTTTCAAAACGCTACTACAAGCCATGTGGTATTTAGAGTTCCAAATTCATCTACATATATAGGAAAGAACAGAGTGAAACTTAAAATAAAAACTGCTATTGTAGACGAACGCTTCAACCTAGAAGAACAAAATTTGGTGAGCCACGTGGGATTTGTGTACTGATCATTACCACCAAGTATCATCAACATTGGGTGAAAAAAATATTTGCTGGTGTTTTGGAAACTCGTAATTTCTTGTACGCTTGCCAACCAGACTCAATGAAAGTGCTTTTCCACAGTCTGTGCCTAGGGCTACTTAAAGAGGAAACAATCCATAGAGACAAAACTGAGACTTCCTTTTTTTTGTCAAGTTTCAAATAGCTACTACAAACCATGTTGGATTTAGAGTTCCAAATTTATCTATCTGTATAGGAGAGAACAGAGTGAAACCTAAAAATAAAAACTGCTACTGTAAACGAATGCTTCAAACTAGAAGAACAAAATTTGGTGAGCTATGTGGGATTTGTGTACTGATCATTACCACCAAGTATCATCAAGATTGGGTGAAAAAATATTTGCTGGTATTTTGGAAACTCGTTATTTCTTAGAAGCTTCACAACTCCACTCAATGAAAGTGCTTTTCCACAGTCTGTGCCTAGGACTACTTGAAGAGGAAACAAACCATAGAGACAAAACTGAGAACTCCTTTATTTTGTCAAGTTTCAAAGAGCTACGACAAACCATGCTGGATTTATAGTTCCAAATTCATCTATCTATATAGGAGAGAACAGAGTGAAACCGAAACATAAAACTGCTACTATAGTCGAACGCTTCAACCTAGAAGAACAAAATTTGGTGAGCCAAGTGAGATTTGTGTACTGATCATTACCACCAAGTGTCATCAAGATTGCGTAAAAAAATATTTGCTGGTATTTCGGAAACACGTAATTGCTTGGAAGCTTGGCAACCCCTCTCAATGAAAATGCATTTCCACAGTCTCTGCTTAGGGCTACTTGAAGAGGAAACAAAACATAGAGAAAAAACTGAGACCTCCTTTATTTTGACAAGTTTCAAAGAGCTACTGCAAACCATATTGGATTTAGAGTTTCAAATTCATATATCTATATAGGAGAGAACAGAGTTAAACCTAAATATAAAAACTGCTACTGTAGAAGAACACTTCAACCTAGAAGAACAAAAATTGGTGAGCCAAGTGGCATTTGTGTACTGATCATCACCACCAAGTATCATCAAGATTGGGTGAAAAAATATTTGCTGTTATTTCAGAAACTCTTTATTTCTTAGAAGCTTGGCATCCCCACTCAATGAATGTGCTTTTCCACAGTCGGTTCCTAGGGGTACTTGAAGAGGAAACAAACCATAGAGACAAACCTGAGAACTCCTTTATTTTGTCAAGTTTCAAAGAGCTACTACAAACCATATTGGATTTAGAGTTCCAAATTCATCTATCTATATAGGAGAGAACAGAGTGAAACCTAAAAATAAAAACTGCTACTGTAGACGAACGCTTCAACCTAGAAGAACAAAATTTGGTGAGCCAAGTGGGATTTGTGTACTGATCAATTCCACCAAGTGTCATCAAGATTGCTTGAAAAAATATTTGCTGGTATTTCAGAAACTCGTTATTTCTTAGAAGCTTGGCAACCCCACTCAGTGAAAGTGCTTTTCCACAGTCTGTGCCTAGGAATACTTTAAGAGGAAACAAACCATAGAAACAAAAATGAGAACTCCTTTATTTTGTCAAGTTTCAAGAGCTACTACAATCCATTTTGGATTTAGAGTTCCAAATTCATCTATCTATATAGGAGAGAACAGAGTGAAACCTAAACATAAAAACTGCTACTGAAACGAACGCTTCAACCTAGAAGAACAAAATATGGTGAGCCAAGTGGGATTTGTGGACTTGTCATTACCACCACGTATCATCAAGATTGGGTGAAAAAATATTTGCTGGTATTTCAGAAACTCGTAATTTCTTGGAAGCTTGGCAACCCTTCTCAATGAAAGTGCTTTTCCACAGTCTCTGCTTAGGGCTACTTGAAGCGGAAACAAATCATAGAGACAAAACTGAGAACTCCTTTATTTTGTCAAGTTTCAAAGAGCTACTACAAACCATATTGGATTTAGAATTCCAAATTCATCTATCTATATAGCAGAGAACAGAGTGAAACCTAAATAGAAAAACTGCTACTGTAGACGAACGCTTCAACCTAGAAGAACAAAATTTGGTGGGCCAAGTGGGATTTGTGTACCGATTTTCACCACCAAGTATCATCAAGATTGGGTGAATAAATATTTGCTGGTAATTCGGAAACTCGTTATTTCTTAGAAGCATGGCAACCCCTCTCAATGAAAGTGCTTCTCCACAGTCTCTGCTTAGGGCTACTTGAAGCGGAAACAAATCATAGGTGACAAAACTGAGAACTCCTTTATTTTGTCAAGGTCCAAAGAGCTACTACAAACCATATTGGATATAGAGTTCCAAATTCATCTATCTATATAGGAGAGAACAGAGTGAAACCTAAAAATAAAAAGTGCTATTGAAAACGAACGCTTCAACATAGAAGAATAAAATTTGGTGAGTCAAGTGGGATTTGTGTACCGATCGTAAACACCAAGTATCATCAAGATTTGGTGAAAAAATATTTGCTGGTATTTCAGAAAATCGTAATTTCTTGGAACCTTGGCAACCCCTCTAAAGGGAAGTGCTTTTCCACAGTCTGTGCCTAGGACTACTTGAAGAGGAAAGAAACCATAGAAACAAAAATGAGAACTCCTTTTTTTTGTCAAGTTTCAAAGAGCTACTACAAACCATGTTGGATTAAGAGTTCCAATTTCATCTATCTATATAGGAGAGAACAGAGTGAAACCTAAAAATAAAAACTGCTACTGAAACGAACGCTTCAAATTAGAAGAACAAAATTTGGTTAGCCAAGTGGGATTTGTGGACTTGTCATTACCACCACGTATCATCAAGATTGGGTGAAAAAATATTTGCTGGTATTTCGGAAACTCGTAATTTCTTGGAAGCTTGGCAACACCATTCAATGAAAGTGTTTTTCCACCGTTTGTGCCTGGGGCTTCTTGAAGAGGAAACAAACCATAGAGACAAAACTGAGAACTCCTTTATTTTGTCAGGTATCAAAGAGCCACTACAAACCATGTTGGATTTAGAGTTCCAAATTTATCTATCTATATACTAGAGAACAGAGTGAAACCTAAACATAAAAACTGCTACTGTAGACGAACGCTTCATCCTAGAAAAACAAAATGTGGTGAGCCAAATGGGATTTGTGTACTGATCATTACCACCAAGTATCATCAAGATTGGGTGAAAAAATATTTGGTGGTATTTCAGAAACTCGTTATTTCTTCGAAGCTTGGCAACCCCTCTCAATGAAAGTGATTTTCCACAATCTGTGCCAGGGCTACTTGAAGAGGAAACAAACCATAAAGACAAAACTGAAAACTCCTTTATTTTGTCAATTTTCAAAGAGCTACTCCAAACCATGTTGGATTTAGAGTTCCAAATTCATCTATGTATATAGGAGAGAACAGAGTGAAACCTAAATATAAAAACTGCTACTGTAGACGAACGCTTCAACCTAGAAGAACAAAATGTGGTGAGCCAAGTGGGATTTGTGTACTGACATTACCACCAAGTGTCATCAAGATTGCGTGAAAAAATATTTGCTGGTATTTCGGAAACTTGTTATTTCTTAAAAGCTTGGCATCCCCACTCAATGAAAGTGCTTTTCCACAGTCTGTTCCTAGGGGTACTTGAAGAGGAAACAAACCTTAGAGACAAAACTGAGAACTCCTTTATTTTGTCAAGTTTCAAAGAGCTACTACAAACCATATTGGATTAAGAGTTCCAAATTCATCTATCTATATAGGAGAGAACAGAGTGAATCCTAAATATAAAAACTGCTACTGTAGACGAACGCTTCAACCTAGAAGAACAAAATTTGGTGAGCCTAGTGGGATTTGTGTACTGATCATTACCACCAAGTGTCATCAAGATTGCTTGAAAAAATATTTGCTGGTATTTCAGAAACTCGTTATTTCTTAGAAGCTTGTCAACCCCACTCAAGGAAAGTGCCTTCAACAGTCTGTTCCTAGGGGTACTTGAAGAGGAAACAAACCATAGAGACAAAACTGAGAACTCCTTTATTTTTTCAAGTTTCAAAGAGCTACTACAAACCATGCTGGATTTAGAGTCCCAAATTCATCTATCTATATAGCAGAGAACAGAGTGAAACCTAAATATAAAAACTGCTACTGTAGACGAACGCTTCAACCTAGAAGAAAAAAATGTGGTGAGCCAAGTGGGATTTGTGTACTGATCATTACCACCAAGTGTCATCAAGATTGCGTGAAAAAATATTTGCTGGTATTTCGGAAACTCGTTATTTCTTAGAAGCTTGGCATCCCCACTAAATTAAAGTGCTTTTCCACAGTCTGTTCCTCGGGGTACTTGAAGAGGAAACAAACCATAGAGACAAAACTGAGAACTCCTTTATTTTGTCAAGTTTCAAAGAGCTACTACAAACCATATTGGATTTAGAGTTCCAAATTCATCTATCTATATAGGAGAGAACAGAGTGAAACCTAAATATAAAAACTGCTACTGTAGACGAACGCTACAACCTAGAAGAACAAAATTTGGTGAGCCAAGTGGGATTTGTGTACTGATCATTACCACCAAGTGTCATCAAGATTGCTTGAAAAAATATTTGCTGGTATTTCAGAAACTCGTTATTTCTTAGAAGCTTGTCAACCCCACTCAAGGAAAGTGCCTTTCCACAGTCTGTTCCTAGGGGTACTTGAAGAGGAAACAAACCATAGAGACAAAACTGAGAACTCCTTTATTTTGTCAAGTTTCAAAGAGCTACTACAAACCATGCTGGATTTAGAGTCCCAAATTCATCTATCTATATAGGAGAGAACAGAGTGAAACCTAAACATAAAAACTGCTACTGTAGACGAATGCTTCAACCTAGAAGAACAAAATTTGGTGAGCCAAGTGGGATTTGTGTACTTGTCCTTACCACCAATTATCATCAAGATTGGGTGAAAAAATATTTGCTGGTATTTCAGAAACTCGTTATTTCTTAAAAGCTTGGCAACCCCTCTCAATGAAAGTGCTTTTCCACAGTCTGAGCCAGGGCTACTTGCAGAGGAAACAAACCATAGAGACAAAACTGAGAACTCCTTTATTTTGTCAATTTTCAAAGAGTTACTACAAACCATGTTGGATTTAGAGTTCCTAATTCATCTATCTATATAGGAGAGAACAGAGTGAAACCTAAAAATACAAACTGCTACTTAAAACGAATGCATCAACCTAGAAGAACAATATTTGGTGAATCAAGTGGGATTTGTGTACCGATCATTACCACCAAGTATCATCAAGATTGGGTGAAAATATATTTGCTGGTATTTCGGAAACTCGTAATTTCTTGGAAGATTGGCACCCCCTCTCAATGAAAGTGCTTTTCCACAGTCACTGCTTAGGGCTACTTGAAGCGGAAACAAATCATAGAGACAAAACTGAGAACTCCTTTATTTTGTCAAGTTTCAAAGAGCTACTACAAACCATATTGGATTTAGAATTCCAAATTCATCTATCTATATAGCAGAGAACAGAGTGAAACCTAAATAGAAAAACTGCTACTGTAGACGAACGCTTCAACCTAGAAGAACAAAATTTGGTGGGCCAAGTGGGATTTGTGTACCGATCTTCACCACCAAGTATCATCAAGATTGGGTGAATAAATATTTGCTGGTAATTCGGAAACTCGTTATTTCTTAGAAGCATGGCAACCCCTCTCAATGAAAGTGCTTCTCCACAGTCTCTGCTTAGGGCTACTTGAAGCGGAAACAAATCATAGGTGACAAAACTGAGAACTCCTTTATTTTGTCAAGGTCCAAAGAGCTACTACAAACCATATTGGATATAGAGTTCCAAATTCATCTATCTATATAGGAGAGAACAGAGTGAAACCTAAAAATAAAAAGTGCTATTGAAAACGAACGCTTCAACATAGAAGAATAAAATTTGGTGAGTCAAGTGGGATTTGTGTACCGATCGTAAACACCAAGTATCATCAAGATTTGGTGAAAAAATATTTGCTGGTATTTCAGAAAATCGTAATTTCTTGGAACCTTGGCAACCCCTCTAAAGGGAAGTGCTTTTCCACAGTCTGTGCCTAGGACTACTTGAAGAGGAAAGAAACCATAGAAACAAAAATGAGAACTCCTTTTTTTTGTCAAGTTTCAAAGAGCTACTACAAACCATGTTGGATTAAGAGTTCCAATTTCATCTATCTATATAGGAGAGAACAGAGTGAAACCTAAAAATAAAAACTGCTACTGAAACGAACGCTTCAAATTAGAAGAACAAAATTTGGTTAGCCAAGTGGGATTTGTGGACTTGTCATTACCACCACGTACCATCAAGATTGGGTGAAAAAATATTTGCTGGTATTTCGGAAACTCGTAATTTCTTGGAAGCTTGGCAACCCCTCTCAATGAAAGTGCATTTCCACAGTCTCTGCTTAGGGCTATTTGAAGCGGATACAAATCATAGGGACAAAACTGAGAATTCCTTTATTTTGTCAAGTTTCAAAGAGCTACTACAAACCATGTTGGATTTAGAGTTCCAAATTCATCTATTTATATAGGAGAGAACAGAGTGAAACCTAAATATAAAAACTGCTACTGTAGACGAACGCTTCAACCTAGAAGAACAAAATTTGGTGAGCCAAGTGGGATTTGTGTACCGATCATTACCACCACGTATCATCAACATTGGGTGAAAAAATATTTGCTGGTATTTCGGAAACTCGTAATTTCTTGGAAGCTTGGCAACCCCTTTCAATGAAAGTGCTTTCCCACAGTCTCTGCTTAGGGCTACATGAAGCGGAAACAATTCATAGATACAAAACTGAGAACTCCTTTACTTTGTCAAGTTTCAAAGAGCTACTACAAACCATATTGGATTTAGAGTTCCAAATTTACCTATCTATATATGAGAGAACAGAGGGAAACCTAAATATAAAAACTGATACTGTAGACGAACGCTTCATCCTAGAAGAACAAAATTTGGTGAGCCAAGTGGGATTTGTGTATCGATCTTCACCACCAAGTGTCATCAAGATTGGGTGAGAAAATATTTGCTGGTATTTCGGAAACTCGTAATTCCTTGGAAGCTTGGCAACTCCTCTCAATGAAAGTGCATTTCCACAGTCTCTGCTTAGGGCTACATAAAGCGGAAACAAATCATAGAGACAAAACTGAGAATTCCTTTATTTTGTCAAGTTTCAAAGAGCTACTACAAACCATGTTGGATTTAGAGTTCCAAATTCATCTATCTATATAGGAGAGAACAGATTGAAACCTAAATATAAAAATTGCTACTGTAGACGAACGCTTCAACCTAGAAGAACAAAAATTGGTGAGCCAAGTGGGATTTGTGGACCGTTCATCACCACCAAGAATCATCAAGATTGGGTGAAAAAATATTTGCTGGTATTTCAGAAACTCGTTATTTCTTAGAAGCTTGGCAACCCCTCTCAATGAAAGTGCTTTTCCACTGTCTGTGAATAGGGCTACATGAAGAGGAAACAAACCATAGAGAAAAAAATGAGAACTCTTTTATTTTGAAAAGTTTCAAAGAGCTACTACAAGCCATGTTGGAGTTAGAGTTCCAAATTCATCTACCTATATAGGAAAGAACAGAGTGAAACTTAAAATTAAAACTGCTACTGTAGACGAACGCTTCAACCTAGAAGAACAAAATTTGGTGAGCCAAGTGGGATTTGTGTACTGATCATTACCACCAAGTATCATCAACATTGGGTGAAAAAAATATTTGCTGGTGTTTCGGAAACTCGTAATTTCTTGTACGCTTGCCAACCCCTCTCAATGAAAGTGCTTTTCCACAGTCTGTGCCTAGGGCTACTTAAGGAGGAAACAATCCATAGAGACAAAACTGAGACCTCCTTTTTTTTGTCAAGTTTCAAATAGCTACTACAAACCATGTTGGATTTAGAGTTCCAAATTTATCTATCTGTATAGGAGAGAACAGAGTGAAACCTAAAAATAAAAACTGCTACTGTAAACGAATGCTTCAAACTAGAAGAACAAAATTTGGTGAGCTATGTGGGATTTGTGTACTGATCATTACCACCAAGTATCATCAAGATTGGGTGAAAAAATATTTGCTGGTATTTTGGAAACTCGTTATTTCTTAGAAGCTTCACAACTCCACTCAATGAAAGTGCTTTTCCACAGTCTGTGCCTAGGACTACTTGAAGAGGAAACAAACCATAGAGACAAAACTGAGAACTCCTTTATTTTGTCAAGTTTCAAAGAGCTACGACAAACCATGCTGGATTTAGAGTCCCAAATTCATCTATCTATATAGGAGAGAACAAAGTGAAACCGAAACATAAAACTGCTACTGTAGTCAAACGCTTCAACCTAGAAGAACAAAATTTGGTGAGCCAAGTGAGATTTGTGTACTGATCATTACCACCAAGTGTCATCAAGATTGCGTGAAAAAATATTTGCTGGTATTTTGGAAACTCGTAATTGCTTGGAAGCTTGTCAAACCCTCTCAATGAAAGTGCTTTTCCACCGTTTGTGCCTGGGGCTTCTTGAAGAGGAAACAAACTATAGAGACAAAACTGAGAACTCCTTTATTTTGTCAGGTTTCAAAGAGCCACTACAAACCATGTTGGACTTAGAGTTCCAAATTCATCTATCTACATACTAGAGAACAGAGTGAAACCTAAACATAAAAACTGCTACTGTAGACGAACGCTTCAACCTAGAAGAACAAAATTTGGTGAGCCAAATGGGATTTGTGTACTGATCATTACCACCAAGTATCATCAAGATTGGGTGAAAAAATATTTGCTTGTATTTCGAAAACTCGTAATTTCTTGGAAGCTTGGCAACCCCTCTCAATGAAAGTGCTTTTCCACAGTCACTGCTTAGGGCTACTTGAAGCGGAAACAAATCATAGAGACAAAACTGAGAACTCCCTTATTTTGTCAAGTTTCAAAGAGCTACTACAAACCATGTTGGATTTAGAGTTCCAAATTCATCTATATATATTAGAGAACAGAGTGAAACCTAAAAATACAAACTGCTCCTGAAAACGAACGCATCAACCTAGAAGAACAATATTTGGTGAATCAAGTGGGATTTGTGTACCGATCATTACCACCAAGTATCATCAAGATTGGGTGAAAATATATTTGCTGGTATTTCGGAAACTCGTAATTTCTTGGAAGATTGGCACCCCCTCTCAATGAAAGTGCTTTTCCACCGTTTGTGCCTGGGTCTACTTGAAGAGGAAACAAACCATAGAGACAGAACTGAGAACACCTTTATTTTGTCAGGTTTCAAAGAGCCACTACAAACCATGTTGGATTTAGAGTTCCAAATTCATCTTTCTATATACGAGAGAACAGAGGGAAACCTAAACATAAAAACTGCTACTGTAGACGAACGCTTCAACCTAGAAGAACAAAATGTGGTGAGCCAAATGGGATTTGTGTACTTGTTTTTACCACCAAGTATGTTCAAGATTGGGTGAAAAAATATTTGCTGGTATTTCAGAAACTCGTTATTTCTTAGAAGCTTGGCAACCCCTCTCAATGAAAGTGATTTTCCACAGTCTGTGCCAGGGCTACTTGAAGAGGAAACAAACCATAGAGACAAAACTGAGAACTCCTTTATTTTGTCAGTTTTCAAAGAGCTACTCCAAACCATGTTGGATTTAGAGTTCCAAATTCATCTATGTATATAGGAGAGAACAGAGTGAAACCTAAATATAAAAACTGCTACTGTAGACGAACGCTTCAACCTAGAAGAACAAAATTTGGTGAGCCAAGTGGGATTTGTGTACTGATCATTACCACCAAGTGTCATCAAGATTGCGTGAAAAAATATTTGCTGGTATTTCGGAAACTCGTTATTTCTTAGAAGCTTGGCATCCCCACTCAATGAAAGTGCTTTTCCACGGTCTGTTCCTAAGGATACTTGAAGAGGAAACAAACCATAGAGACAAAACTGAGAACTCCTTTATTTTGTCAAGTTTCAAAGAGCTACTACAAACCATGTTGGATTTAGAGTCCCAAATTCATCTATCTATATAGGAGAGAACAGAGTGAAACCTAAACATAAAAACTGCTACTGTAAACGAACGCTTCAACCTAGAAGAACAAATTTTGGTGAGCCAAGTGGGATTAGGATACCGATCATTAAGACCACGTATCATCAACATTGGGTGACAAAATATTTGCTGGTATTTCGGAAACTCGTAATTTCTTGGAAGCTTGGCAACCCCTTTCAAGGAAAGTGCTTTTCCACAGTCTCTGCTTAGGGCTACATAAAGCGGAAACAAATCATAGAGACAAAACTGAGAATTCCTTTACTTTGTCTAGTTTCAAAGAGCTACTACAAACCATGTTGGATTTAGAGTTCCAAATTCATCTATCCATATAGGAGAGAACAGAGTGAAACCTAAATATAAAAACTGCTACTGTAGACGAACGCTTCAACTTAGAAGAACAAAATTTGGTGAGCCAAGTGGGATTTGTGTACTGATCATTACCACCAAGTGTCATCAAGATTGCGTGAAAAAATATTTGCTGGTATTTCGGAAACTCGTAATTTCTTGGAAGCTTGGCAACACCATTCAATGAAAGTGTTTTTCCACCGTTTGTGCCTGGGGCTTCTTGAAGAGGAAACAAACCATAGAGACAAAACTGAGAACTCCTTTATTTTGTCAGGTATCAAAGAGCCACTACAAACCATGTTGGATTTAGAGTTCCAAATTTATCTATCTATATACTAGAGAACAGAGTGAAACCTAAACATAAAAACTGCTACTGTAGACGAACGCTTCATCCTAGAAGAACAAAATGTGGTGAGCCAAATGGGATTTGTGTACTGATCATTACCACCAAGTATCATCAAGATTGGGTGAAAAAATATTTGGTGGTATTTCAGAAACTCGTTATTTCTTCGAAGCTTGGCAACCCCTCTCAATGAAAGTGATTTTCCACAATCTGTGCCAGGGCTACTTGAAGAGGAAACAAACCATAAAGACAAAACTGAAAACTCCTTTATTTTGTCAATTTTCAAAGAGCTACTCCAAACCATGTTGGATTTAGAGTTCCAAATTCATCTATGTATATAGGAGAGAACAGAGTGAAACCTAAATATAAAAACTGCTACTGTAGACGAACGCTTCAACCTAGAAGAACAAAATGTGGTGAGCCAAGTGGGATTTGTGTACTGACATTACCACCAAGTGTCATCAAGATTGCGTGAAAAAATATTTGCTGGTATTTCGGAAACTTGTTATTTCTTAGAAGCTTGGCATCCCCACTCAATGAAAGTGCTTTTCCACAGTCTGTTCCTAGGGGTACTTGAAGAGGAAACAAACCTTAGAGACAAAACTGAGAACTCCTTTATTTTGTCAAGTTTCAAAGAGCTACTACAAACCATATTGGATTAAGAGTTCCAAATTCATCTATCTATATAGGAGAGAACAGAGTGAAACCTAAACATAAAAACTGCTACTGTAGACGAATGCTTCAACCTAGAAGAACAAAATTTGGTGAGCCAAGTGGGATTTGTGTACTTGTCCTTACCACCAATTATCATCAAGATTGGGTGAAAAAATATTTGCTGGTATTTCAGAAACTCGTTATTTCTTAAAAGCTTGGCAACCCCTCTCAATGAAAGTGCTTTTCCACAGTCTGAGCCAGGGCTACTTGCAGAGGAAACAAACCATAGAGACAAAACTGAGAACTCCTTTATTTTGTCAATTTTCAAAGAGTTACTACTAACCATGTTGGATTTAGAGTTCCTAATTCATCTATCTATATAGGAGAGAACAGAGTGAAACCTAAAAATACAAACTGCTACTTAAAACGAATGCATCAACATAGAAGAACAATATTTGGTGAATCAAGTGGGATTTGTGTACCGATCATTACCACCAAGTATCATCAAGATTGGGTGAAAATATATTTGCTGGTATTTCGGAAACTCGTAATTTCTTGGAATATTGGCAACCCCTATCAATGAAAGTGCTTTTCCACCGTTTGTGCCTGGGGGTACTTGAAGAGGAAACAAACCATAGAGACAGAACTGAGAACTCCTTTATTTTGTCAGGTTTCAAAGAGCCACTACAAACCATGTTGGATTTAGAGTTCCAAATTCATCTTTCTATATACGAGAGAACAGAGGGAAACCTAAACATAAAAACTGCTACTGTAGACGAACGCTTCAGCCTAGAAGAACAAAATTTGGTGAGCCAAATGGGATTTGTGTACTGATCATTACCACAAAGTATCATCAAGATTTGGTGAAAAAATATTTGGTGGTATTTCGGATTATCGTAATTTCTTGGAAGCTTGGCAACCCCTCTCAATTTAAGTGCTTTACCACAGTCACGGCTTAGGGCTACATGAAGCGGAAACAAATCATAGAGACAAAACTGAGAACTCCTTTATTTTGTTAAGTTTCAAAGAGCTACTACAAACCATGTTGGATTTAGAGTTCCAAATTCATCTATCTATATAGGAGAGAACAGAGTGAAACCTAAATATAAAAACTGCTACTGTAGACGAACGCTTCAACCTAGAAGAACAAAATGTGGTGAGCCAAGTGGGATTTGTGTACTGATCATTACCACCAAGTGTCATCAAGATTGCATGAAAAAATATTTGCTGGTATTTCGGAAACTCGTTATTTCTTAGAAGCTTGGCATCCGCACTCAATTAAAGTGCTTTTCCACAGTCTGTTCCTAGGGGTACTTGAAGAGGAAACAAACCATAGAGACAAAACTCAGAACTCCTTTATTTTGTCAAGTTTCAAAGAGTTACTACAAACCATATTGGATTTAGAGTTCCAAATTCATCTATCTATATAGCAGAGAACAGAGTGAAACCTAAATATAAAAACTGCTACTGTAGACGAACGCTTCAACCTAGAAGAACAAAATTTGGTGAGCCAAGTGGGATTTGTGTACTGATCATTACCACCAAGTGTCATCAAGATTGCTTGAAAAAATATTTGCTGGTATTTCAGAAACTCGTTATTTCTTAGAAGCTTGTCAACCCCACTCAAGGAAAGTGCCTTTCCACAGTCTGTTCCTAGGGGTACTTGAAGAGGAAACAAACCATAGAGACAAAACTGAGAACTCCTTTATTTTGTCACGTTTCAAAGAGCTACTACAAACCATGCAGGATTTAGAGTCCCAAATTCATCTATCTATATAGGAGAGAACAGAGTGAAACCTAAACATAAAAACTGCTACTGTAGACGAATGCTTCAACCTAGAAGAACAAAATTTGGTGAGCCAAGTGGGATTTGTGTACTTGTCCTTACCACCAATTATCATCAAGATTGGGTGAAAAAATATTTGCTGGTATTTCAGAAACTCGTTATTTCTTAAAAGCTTGGCAACCCCTCTCAATGAAACTGCTTTTCCACAGTCTGAGCCAGGGCTACTTGAAGAGGAAACAAACCATAGAGACAAAACTGAGAACTCCTTTATTTTGTCAATTTTCAAAGAGTTACTACAAACCATGTTGGATTTAGAGTTCCAAATTCATCTATCTATATAGGAGAGAACAGAGTGAAACCTAAAAATACAAACTGCTACTTAAAACGAACGCATCAACCTAGAAGAACAATATTTGGTGAATCAAGTGGGATTTGTGTACCGATCATTACCACCAAGTATCATCAAGATTGGGTGAAAATGTATTTGCTGGTATTTCGGAAACTCGTAATTTCTTGGAAGATTGGCAACGCCTATCATTGAAAGTGCTTTTCCACCGTTTGTGCCTGGGGCTACTTGAATAGGAAACAAACCATAGAGACAGAACTGAGAACTCCTTTATTTTGTCAGGTTTCAAAGAGCCACTACAAACCATGTTGGATTTAGAGTTCCAAATTCATCTTTCTATATACGAGAGAACAGAGGGAAACCTAAACATAAAAACTGCTACTGTAGACGAACGCTTCAGCCTAGAAGAACAAAATTTGGTGAGCCAAATGAGATTTGTGTACTGATCATTACCACAAAGTATCATCAAGATTTGGTGAAAAAATATTTGGTTGTATTTCGGAAAATCGTAATTTCTTGGAAGCTTGGCAACCCCTCTCAATGAAAGTGCTTTTCCACAGTCACGGCTTATTGCTACTTGAAGCGGAAACAAATCATAGAGACAAAACAGAGAACTCCTTTATTTTGTTAAGTTTCAAAGAGCTACTACAAACCATGTTGGATTTAGAGTTCCAAATTCATCTATCTATATAGGAGAGAACAGATTGAAACCTAAATATAAAAATTGCTACTGTAGACGAACGCTTCAACCTAGAAGAACAAAATTCGGTGAGTCAAGTGGGATTTGTGTACTTGTTTTTACCACCAAGTATGTTCAAGTTTGGGTGAAAAAATATTTGCTGGTATTTCAGAAACTCGTTATTTCTTAGAAGCTTGGCAACCCCTCTCAATGAAAGTGCTTTTCCACAGTCTGTGACTAGGGCTACTTGAAGAGGAAACAAACCATAGAGACAAAACTGAGAACACTTTTATTTTGTCAAGTTTCAAAGAGCTACTACAAGCCATGTTGGATTTAGAGTTCCAATTTCATCTACCTATGTAGGAGAGAACAGAGTGAAACCTAAAAATAAAAACTGCTACTGAAACGAACGCTTCAAATTAGAAGAACAAAATTTGTTGAGCCAAGTGGGATTTTTGGAGTTGTCATTACCACCACGTATCATCAAGATTGGGTGAAAAAATATTTGCTGGTATGTCAGAAACTCGTAATTTCTTGGAAGCTTGGCAACCCCTCTCAATGAAAGTGCATTTCCACAGTCTCTGCATAGGGCTACTTGAAGAGGAAACAAAACATAGAGAAAAAACTGAGACCTCCTTTATTTTGACAAGTTTCAAAGAGCTACTGCAAACCATATTGGGTTTAGAGTTCCAAATTCATATATCTATATAGGAGAGAACAGAGTAAAACCTAAATATAAAAACTGCTACTGTAGACGAACACTTCAACCTAGAAGAACAAAAATTGGTGAGCCAAGTGGGATTTGTGGACCGTTCATCACCACCAAGTATCATCAAGATTGGGTGAAAAAATATTTGCTGGTATTTCAGAAACTCTTTATTTCTTAGAAGCTTGGCATCCCCACTCAATGAATGTGCTTTTCCACAGTCGGTTCCTAGGGGTACTTGAAGAGGAAACAAACCATAGAGAGAAACCTGAGAACTCCTTTATTTTGTCAAGTTTCAAAGCGCTACTACAAACCATATTGGATTTAGAGTTCCAAATTCATCTATCTATATAGGAGAGAACAGAGTGAAACCTAAAAATAAAAACTGCTACTGTAGACGAACGCTTCAACCTAGAAGAACAAAATTTGGTGAGCCAAGTGGGATTTTTGTACTGATCATTACCACCAAGTGTCATCAAGATTGCTTAAAAAAATATTTGCTGGTATTTCGGAAACTCGTTATTTCTTAGAAGCTTGGCAACCCCACTCAGTGAAAGTGCTTTTCCACAGTCTGTGCCTAGGACAACTTTAAGAGGAAACAAACCATAGAAACAAAAATGAGAACTCCTTTATTTTGTCAAGTTTCAAGAGCTACTACAAACCATTTTGGATTTAGAGTTCCAAATTCATCTATCTATATAGGAGAGAACAGAGGGAAACCTAAACATAAAAACTGCTACTGAAACGAACGCTTCAACCAAGAAGAACAAAATTTGGTTAGCCAAGTGGGATTTGTGGACTTGTCATTACCACCACGTATCATCAAGATTGGGTGAAAAAATATTTGCTGGTATTTCGGAAACTCGTAATTTCTTGGAAGCTTGGCAACCCCTCTCAATGAAAGTGCTTTTCCACAGTCTCTGCTTAGGGCTACTTGAAGCGGAAACAAATCATAGAGACAAAACTGAGAACTCCTTTATTTTGTCAAGTTTCAAAGATCTACTACAAACCATATTGGATTTAGAGTTACAAATTCATCTATCTATATAGCAGAGAACAGAGTGAAACCTAAATAGAAAAACTGCTACTGTAGACGAACGCTTCAACCTAGAAGAACAAAATTTGGTGGGCCAAGTGGGATTTGTGTACCGATCTTCACCACCAAGTATCATCAAGATTGGGTGAATAAATATATGCTGGTAATTCGGAAACTCGTTATTTCTTAGAAGCATGGCAACCCCTCACAATGAAAGTGCTTCTCCACAGTCTCTGCTTAGGGCTACTTGAAGCGGAAACAAATCATAGGTGACAAAACTGAGAACTCCTTTATTTTGTCAAGGTCCAAAGAGCTACTACAAACCATATTGGATATAGAGTTCCAAATTCATCTATCTATATAGGAGAGAACAGAGTGAAAACTAAAAATAAAAAGTGCTATTGAAAACGAACGCTTCAACATAGAAGAATAAAATTTGGTGAGTCAAGTGGGATTTGTGTACCGATCGTAAACACCAAGTATCATCAAGATTTGGTGAAAAAATATTTGCTGGTATTTCAGAAAATCGTAATTTCTTGGAAGCTTGGCAACCCCTCTCAAGGGAAGTGCTTTTCCACAGTCTGTGCCTAGGACTACTTGAAGAGGAAAGAAACCATAGAAACAAAAATGAGAACTCCTTTTTTTGTCAAGTTTCAAAGAGCTACTACAAACCATGTTGGATTAAGAGTTCCAAATTCATCTATCTATATAAGAGAGAACAGAGTGAAACCTAAATATAAAAACTGCTACTGTAGACGAACGCTTCAACCTAGAAGAACAAAATTTGGTGAGCCTAGTGGGATTTGTGTACTGATCATTACCACCAAGTGTCATCAAGATTGCTTGAAAAAATATTTGCTGGTATTTCAGAAACTCGTTATTTCTTAGAAGCTTGTCAACCCCACTCAATGAAAGTGCCTTTCCACAGTCTGTTCCTAGGGGTACTTGAAGAGGAAACAAACCATAGAGACAAAACTGAGAACTCCTTTATTTTGTCAAGTTTCAAAGAGCTACTACAAACCATGCTGGATTTAGAGTCCCAAATTCATCTATCTATATAGCAGAGAACAGAGTGAAACCTAAATTTAAAAACTGCTACTGTAGACGAACGCTTCAACCTAGAAGAACAAAATGTGGTGAGCCAAGTGGGATTTGTGTACTGATCATTACCACCAAGTGTCATCAAGATTGCGTGAAAAAATATTTGCTGGTATTTCGGAAACTCGTTATTTCTTAGAAGCTTGGCATCCCCACTCAATTAAAGTGCTTTTCCACAGTCTGTTCCTAGGGGTACTTGAAGAGGAAACAAACCATAGAGACAAAACTGAGAACTCCTTTATTTTGTCAAGTTTCAAAGAGCTACTACAAACCATATTGGATTTAGAGTTCCAAATTCATCTATCTATATAGGAGAGAACAGAGTGAAACCTAAATATAAAAACTGCTACTGTAGACGAACGCTTCAACCTAGAAGAAGAAAATTTGGTGAGCCAAGTGGGATTTGTGTACTGATCATTACCACCAAGTGTCATCAAGATTGCTTGAAAAAATATTTGCTGGTATTTCAGAAACTCGTTATTTCTTAGAAGCTTGTCAACCCCACTCAAGGAAAGTGCCTTTCCACAGTCTGTTCCTAGGGGTACTTGAAGAGGAAACAAACCATAGAGACAAAACTGAGAACTCCTTTATTTTGTCAAGTTTCAAAGAGCTACTACAAACCATGCTGGATTTAGAGTCCCAAATTCATCTATCTATATAGGAGAGAACAGAGTGAAACCTAAACATAAAAACTGCTACTGTAGACGAATGCTTCAACCTAGAAGAACAAAATTTGGTGAGCCAAGTGGGATTTGTGTACTTGTCCTTACCACCAATTATCATCAAGATTGGGTGAAAAAATATTTGCTGGTATTTCAGAAACTCGTTATTTCTTAAAAGCTTGGCAACCCCTCTCAATGAAAGTGCTTTTCCACAGTCTGAGCCAGGGCTACTTGCAGAGGAAACAAACCATAGAGACAAAAATGAGAACTCCTTTATTTTGTCAATTTTCAAAGAGTTACTACAAACCATGTTGGATTTAGAGTTCCAAATTCATCTATCTATATAGGAGAGGACAGAGTGAAACCTAAAAATACATACTGCTACTTAAAACGAACGCATCAACTTAGAAGAACAATATTTGGTGAATCAAGTTGGATTTGTGTACCGATCATTACCACCAAGTATCATCAAGATTGGGTGAAAATATATTTGCTGGTATTTCGGAAACTCGTAATTTCTTGGAAGATTGGCAACCCCTCTCAATGAAAGTGCTTTTCCACAGTCACGGCTTAGGGCTACTTGAAGCGGAAACAAATCATAGAGACAAAACTGAGAACTCCTTTATTTTGTTAAGTTTCAAAGAGCTACTACAAACCATGTTGGATTTAGAGTTCCAAATTCATCTATCTATATAGGAGAGAACAGATTGAAACCTAAATATAAAAATTGCTACTGTATACGAACGCTTCAACCTAGAAGAACAAAATTTGGTGAGTCAAGTGGGATTTGTGTACTTGTTTTTACCACCAAGTATGTTCAAGATTGGGTGAAAAAATATTTGCTGGTATTTCAGAAACTCGTTATTTCTTAGAAGCTTGGCAACCCCTCTCAAAGAAAGTCCTTTTCCACAGTCTGTGACTAGGGCTACTTGAAGAGGAAACAAACCATAGAGACAAAAGTGAGAACTCTTTTATTTTGACAAGTTTCAAAGAGTTACTACAAGCCATGTTGGATTTAGAGTTCCAATTTCATCTACCTATGTAGGAGAGAACAGAGTGAAACCTAAAAATAAAAACTGCTACTGAAACGAACGCTTCAAATTAGAAGAACAAAATTTGGTGAGCCAAGTGAAATTTTTGGAGTTGTCATTACCACCACGTATCATCAAGATTGGGTGAAAAAATATTTGCTGGTATGTCAGAAACTCGTAATTTCTTGGAAGCTTGGCAACCCCTCTCAATGAAAGTGCATTTCCACAGTCTCTGCTTAGGGCTACTTGAAGAGGAAACAAAACATAGAGAAAAAACTGAGACCTCCTTTATTTTGACAAGTTTCAAAGAGCTACTGCAAACCATATTGGATTTAGAGTTCCAAATTCATATATCTATATAGGAGAGAACAGAGTAAAACCTAAATATAAAAACTGCTACTGTAGACGAACACTTCAACCTAGAAGAACAAAAATTGGTGAGCCAAGTGGGATTTGTGGACCGTTCATCACCACCAAGTATCATCAAGATTGGGTGAAAAAATATTTGCTGGTATTTCAGAAACTCTTTATTTCTTAGAAGCTTGGCATCCCCACTCAATGAATGTGCTTTTCCACAGTCGGATCCTAGGGATACTTGAAGAGGAAACAAACCATAGAGACAAACCTGAGAACTCCTTTATTTTGTCAAGTTTCAAAGAGCTACTACAAACCATATTGGATTTAGAGTTCCAAATTCATCTATCTATATAGGAGAGAACAGAGTGAAACCTAAAAATAAAAACTGCTACTGTAGACGAACGCTTCAACCTAGAAGAACAAAATTTGGTGACCCAAGTGGGATTTGTGTACTGATCATTACCACCAAGTGTCATCAAGATTGCTTGAAAAAATATTTGCTGGTATTTCGGAAACTCGTTATTTCTTAGAAGCTTGGCAACCCCACTCAGTGAAAGTGCTTTTCCACAGTCTGTGCCTAGGACTACTTTAAGAGGAAACAAACCATAGAAACAAAAATGAGAACTCCTTTATTTTGTCAAGTTTCAAGTGCTACTACAAACCATTTTGGATTTAGAGTTCCAAATTCATCTATCTATATAGGAGAGAACAGAGTGAAACCTAAACATAAAAACTGCTACTGAAAAGAACGCTTCAACCTAGAAGAACAAAATTTGGTGAGCCAAGTGGGATTTGTGGACTTGTCATTACCACCACGTATCATCAAGATTGGGTGAAAAAATATTTGCTGGTATTTCGGAAACTCGTAATTTCTTGGAAGCTTGGCAACCCCTCTCAATGAAAGTGCTTTTCCACAGTCTCTGTTTAGGGCTACTTGAAGAGGAAACAAATCATAGAGACAAAACTGAGAACTCCTTTATTTTGTCAAGTTTCAAAGAGCTACTACAAACCATATTGGATTTAGAGTTCCAAATTCATCTATCTATATAGCAGAGAACAGAGTGAAACCTAAATAGAAAAACTGCTACTGTAGACGAACGCTTCAACCTAGAAGAACAAAATTTGGTGGGCCAAGTGGGATTTGTGTACCGATCTTCACCACCAAGTATCATCAAGATTGGGTGAATAAATATTTGCTGGTAATTCGGAAACTCGTTATTTCTTAGAAGCATGGCAACCCCTCTCAATGAAAGTGCTTCTCCACAGTCTCTGCTTAGGGCTACTTGAAGCGGAAACAAATCATAGGTGACAAAACTGAGAACTCCTTTATTTTTTCAAGGTCCAAAGAGCTACTACAAACCATATTGGATATAGAGTTCCAAATTCATCTATCTATATAGGAGAGAACAGAGTGAAACCTAAAAATAAAAAGTGCTATTGAAAACGAACGCTTCAACATAGAAGAATAAAATTTGGTGAGTCAAGTGGGAATTGTGTACCGATCGTAAACACCAAGTATCATCAAGATTTGGTGAAAAAATATTTGCTGGTATTTCAGAAAATCGTAATTTCTTGGAACCTTGGCAACCCCTCTCAAGGGAAGTACTTTTCCACAGTCTGTGCCTAGGACTACTTGAAGAGGAAAGAAACCATAGAAACAAAAATGAGAACTCCTTTTTTTTGTCAAGTTTCAAAGAGCTACTACAAACAATGTTGGATTAAGAGTTCCAATTTCATCTATCTATATAGGAGAGAACAGAGTGAAACCTAAAAATAAAAACTGCTACTGAAACGAACGCTTCAAATTAGAAGAACAAAATTTGGTTAGCCAAGTGGGATTTGTGGACTTGTCATTACCACCACGTATCATCAAGATTGGGTGAAAATATATTTGCTGGTATTTCGGAAACTCGTAATTTCTTGGAAGCTTGGCAACCCCTCTCAATGAAAGTGCTTTTCCACAGTCTCTGCTTAGGGCTACTTGAAGCGGAAACAAATCATAGAGACAAAACTGAGAACTCCTTTATTTTGTCAAGTTTCAAAGAGCTACTACAAACCATATTGGATTTAGAGTTCCAAATTCATCTATCTATATAGCAGAGAACAGAGTAAAACCTAAATAGAAAAACTGCTACTGTAGACGAACGCTTCAACCTAGAAGAACAAAATTTGGTGGGCCAATTGGGATTTGTGTACCGATCTTCACCACCAAGTATCATCAAGATTGGCTGAATAAATATTTGCTGGTAATTCGGAAACTCGTTATTTCTTAGAAGCATGGCAACCCCTCTCAATGAAAGTGCTTCTCCACAGTCTCTGCTTAGGGCTACTTGAAGCGGAAACAAATCATAGGTGACAAAACTGAGAACTCCTTTGTTTTTTCAAGGTCCAAAGAGCTACTACAAACCATATTGGATATAGAGTTCCAAATTCATCTATCTATATAGGAGAGAACAGAGTGAAACCTAAAAATAAAAAGTGCTATTGAAAACGAACGCTTCAACATAGAAGAATAAAATTTGGTGAGTCAAGTGGGATTTGTGTACCGATCGTAAACACCAAGTATCATCAAGATTTGGTGAAAAAATATTTGCTGGTATTTCAGAAAATCGTAATTTCTTGGAACCTTGGCAATCCCTCTCAAGGGAAGTGCTTTTCCACAGTCTGTGCCTAGGACTACTTGAAGAGGAAAGAAACCATAGAAACAAAAATGAGAACTCCTTTTTTTTGTCAAGTTTCAAAGAGTTACTACAAACCATGTTGGATTAAGAGTTCCAATTTCATCTATCTATATAAGAGAGAACAGAGTGAAACCTAAAAATAAAAACTGCTACTGAAACGAACGCTTCAAATTAGAAGAACAAAATTTGGTTAGCCAAGTGGGATTTGTGGACTTGTCAAACCACCATGTATCATCAAGATTGGGTGAAAAAATATTTGCTGGTATTTCGGAAACTCGTAATTTCTTGGAAGCTTGGCAACCCCTCTCAATGAAAGTGCATTTCCACAGTCTCTGCTTAGGGCTATTTGAAGCGGATACAAATCATAGAGACAAAACTGAGAATTCCTTTATTTTGTCAAGTTTCAAAGAGCTACTACAAACCATGTTGGATTTAGAGTTCCAAATTCATCTATTTATATAGTAGAGAACAGAGTGAAACCTAAATATAAAAACTGCTACTGTAGACGAGCGCTTCAACCTAGAAGAACAAAATTTGGTGAGCCAAGTGGGATTTGTGTACCGATCATTACCACCACGTATCATCAACATTGGGTGAAAAAATATTTGCTGGTATTTCGGAAACTCGTAATTTCTTGGAACCTTGGCAACCCCTTTCAATGAAAGTGCTTTCCCACAGTCTCTGCTTATTGCTACATGAAGCGGAAACAATTCATAGATACAAAACTGAGAACTCCTTTACTTTGTCAAGTTTCAAAGAGCTACTACAAACCATATTGGATTTAGAGTTCCAAATTTACCTATCTATATAGGAGAGAACAGAGTGAAACCTAAATATAAAAACTGCTACTGTAGACGAACGCTTCATCCTAGAAGAACAAAATTTTTGAGCCAAGTGGGATTTGTGTATCCATCTTCACCACCAAGTGTCATCAAGATTGGGTGAAAAAATATTTGCTGGTATTTCGGAAACTCGTAATTTCTTGGAAGATTGGCAACTCCTCTCAATGAAAGTGCATTTCCACAGTCTCTGCTTAGGGCTACTTGAAGCGGATATAAATCACAGAGACAAAACTGAGAATTCCTTTATTTTGTCAAGTTTCAAAGAGCTACTACAAACCATGTTGGATTTAGAGTTCCAAATTCATCTATCTATATAGGAGAGAACAGATTGAAACCTAAATATAAAAATTGCTACTGTAGACGAACGCTTCAACCTAGAAGAACAAAAATTTGTGAGCCAAGTGGGATTTGTGGACCATTCATCACCACCAAGAATCATCAAGAATGGGTGAAAAAATATTTGCTGGTATTTCAGAAACTCGTTATTTCTTAGAAGCTTGGCAACCCCTCTCAATGAAAGTGCTTTTAGACAGTCTGTGACTAGGGCTACATGAAGAGGAAACAAACCATAGAGAAAAAAATGAGAACTCTTTTATTTTGACAAGTTTCAAAGAGCTACTACAAGCCATGTTGGATTTAGAGTTCCAAATTCATCTACCTATATAGGAAAGAACAGAGTGAAACTTAAAATAAAAACTGCTACTGTAGATGAACGCTTAAACCTAGAAGAACAAAATTTGGTGAGCCAAGTGGGATTTGTGTACTGATCATTACCACCAAGCATCATCAACATTGGGTGAAAAAAATATTTGCTGGTGTTTCGGAAACTCGTAATTTCTTGTACGCTTGCCAACCCCTCTCAATGAAAGTGCTTTTCCACAGTCAGTGCCTAGGGCTACTTAAAGAGGAAACAATCCATAGAGACAAAACTGAGACGTCCTTTATTTTGTCAAGTTTCAAATAGCTACTACAAACCATGTTGGATTTAGAGTTCCAAATTTATCTATCTGTAAAGGAGAGAACAGAGTGAAACCTAAAAATAAAAACTGCTACTGTAAACGAATGCTTCAAACTAGAAGATCAAAATTTGGTGAGCCAAATGGGATTTGTGTACTGATCATTACCACCAAGTATCATCAAGATTGGGTGAAAAAATATTTGCTTGTATTTCGAAGACTCGTAATTTCTTGGAAGCTTGGCAACTCCTCTCAATGAAAGTGCTTTTCCACAGTCAATGCTTAGGGTTACTTGAAGCGGAAACAAATCATAGAGACAAAACTGAGAACTCCCTTATTTTGTCAAGTTTCAAAGAGCTACTACAAACCATGTTGGATTTAGAGTTCCAAATTCATCTATCCATATAGGAGAAAAAAGAGTGAAACCTAAATATAAAAACTGCTACTGTAGACGAACGCTTCAACTTAGAAGAACAAAATTTGGTGAGCCAATTGGGATTTTTTACTGATCATTACCACCAAGTGTCATCAAGATTGCTTTAAAAAATATTTGCTGGTATTTCGGAAACTCGTAATTTCTTGGAAGCTTGGCAACCCCTCTCAATGAAAGTGCTTTTCCACCGTTTGTGCCTGGGGCTTCTTGAAGAGGAAACAAACCATAGAGACAAAACTGAGAACTCCTTTATTTTGTCAGGTTTCAAAGAGCCACTACAAACCATGTTGGATATAGAGTTCCAAATTCATCTATCTATATACTAGAGAACAGATTGAAACCTAAACATAAAAACTGCTACTGTAGACGAACGCTTCAACCTAGAAGAACAAAATGTGGTGAGCCAAGTGGGATTTGTGTACTGATCATTACCACCAAGTGTCATCAAGATTGCGTGAAAAAATATTTGCTGGTATTTCGGAAACTCGTTATTTCTTAGAAGCTTGACATCCTCACTCAATTAAAGTGCTTTTCCACAGTCTGTTCCTAGGGGTACTTGAAGAGGAAACAAACCATAGAGACAAAACTGAGAACTCCTTTATTTTGTCAAGTTTCAAAGAGCTACTACAAACCATATTGGATTTAGAGTTCCAAATTCATCTATCTATATAGGAGAGAACAGAGTGAAACCTAAATATAAAAACTGCTACTGTAGACGAACGCTTCAACCTAGAAGAACAAAATTTGGTGAGCCAAGTGGGATTTGTGTACTGATCATTACCACCAAGTGTCATCAAGATTGCTTGAAAAAATATTTGCTGGTATTTCAGAAACTCGTTATTTCTTAGAAGCTTGTCAACCCCACTCAATGAAAGTGCCTTTCCACAGTCTGTTCCTAGGGGTACTTGAAGAGGAAACAAACCATAAAGACAAAACTGAGAACTCCTTTATTTTGTCAAGTTTCAAAGAGCTACTACAAACCATGCTGGATTTAGAGTCCCAAATTCATCTATCTATATAGGAGAGAACAGAGTGAAACCTAAACATAAAAACTGCTACTGTAGACGAATGCTTCAACCTAGAAGAACAAAATTTGGTGAGCCAAGTGGGATTTGTGTACTTGTCCTTACCACCAATTATCATCAAGATTGGGTGAAAAAATATTTGCTGGTATTTCAGAAACTCGTTATTTCTTAAAAGCTTGGCAACCCCTCTCAATGAATGTGCTTTTCCACAGTCTGAGCCAGGGCTACTTGCAGAGGAAACAAACCATAGAGACAAAACTGAGAACTCCTTTATTTTGTCAATTTTCAAAGAGTTACTACAAACCATGTTGGATTTAGAGTTCCAAATTCATCTATCTATATTGGAGAGAACAGAGTGATACCTAAATATAAAAATTGCTACTGTAGACTAACGCTTCAACCTAGAAGAACAAAATTTGGTGAGTCAAGTGGGATTTGTGTACTTGTTTTTACCACCAAGTATGTTCAAGATTGGGTGAAAAAATATTTGCTGGTATTTCAGAAACTCGTTATTTCTTAGAAGCTTGGCAACCCCTCTCAATGAAAGTGCTTTTCCACAGTCTCTGCTTAGGACTACATAAAGCGGAAACAAATCATAGAGACAAAACTGAGAACTCCTTTATTTGTCTAGTTTCAAAGAGCTACTGCAAACCATGTTGGATTTAGAGTTCCAAATTCATCTATCCATATAGGAGAGAACAGAGTGAAAGATAAATATAAAAACTGCTACTGTAGACGAACGCTTCAACTTAGAAGAACAAAATTTGGTGAGCCAAGTGGGATTTGTGTATTACCACCAAGTGTCATCAAGATTGCGTGAAAAAATATTTGCTGGTATTTCGGAAACTCGTAATTTCTTGGAAGCTTGCAACCTCTCTCAATGAAAGTGCTTTTCCACCGTTTGTGCCTGGAGCTTCTTGAAGAGGAAACAAACCATAGAGACAAAACTGAGAACTCCTTTATTTTGTCAGGTTTCAAAGAGCCACTACAATCCATGTTGGATTTAGAGTTCCAAATTCATATATCTATATAGGAGAGAACAGAGTGAAACCTCAATAAAAAACTTCAACTGTAGACGAACACTTCAACCTAGAAGAACAAAAATTGGTGAGCCAAGTGGGATTTGTGGACCGTTCATCACCACCAAGTATCATCAAGATTGGGTGAAAAAATATTTGCTGGTATTTCAGAAACTCTTTATTTCTTGGAAGCTTGGCATCCCCACTCAATGAAAGTGCTTTTCCACAGTCTGTTCCAAGGGGTACTTGAAGAGGAAACAAACCATAGAGACAAACCTGAGAACTCCTTTATTTTGTCAAGTTTCAAAGAGCTACTACAAACCATATTGGATTTAGAGTTAAAATTCATCTATCTATATAGGAGAGAACAGAGTGAAACCTAAACATAAAAACTGCTACTGAAACGAACACTTCAAACTAGAAGAACAAAATTTGGTGAGCCAAGTGAGATTTGTGGACTTGTCATTATCACCACGTATCATCAAGATTGCGTGAAAAAATATTTGCTCTTATTTCGGAAACTCGTAATTTCTTGGAAGCTTGGCAACCCCTCTCAATGAAAGTGCATTTCCACAGCCTCTGCTTAGGGCTACTTGAAGCGGATACAAATCATAGAGACAAAACTGACAATTCCTTTATTTTGTCAAGTTTCAAAGAGCTACTACAAACCATGTTGGATTTAGGTTTCCAAATTCATCTATCTATTTAGGAGAGAACAGAGTGAAACCTAAATATAAAAACTGCTACTGTAGACGAACGCTTCAACCTAGAAAAACAAAATTTGGTGAGCCAAGTGGGATTTGTGTACCGATCATCACCAACAAGTATCGTCAAGATTGGGTGAAAAAATATTTGCTGGTATTTCGGAAACTCGTTATTTCTTAGAAGCTTGGCAACCCCTCTCAATGAAAGTGCTTTTCCACAGTCTGTGCCAAGGGCTACTTGAAGAGGAAACAATCCATAGAGACCAAACTGTAAACTCCTTTATTTTGTCAAGTTTCAAAGAGCTACTACAAATCGTGTTGGATTTAGAGTTCCAAATTCATCTATCTATATAGGAGAGAACAGAGTGAAACCTAAAAATAAAAACTGCTACTATAAACGAACGCTTCAACCTAGAAGAAAAAATTTGGTAAACCAAGTGGGATTTATGTACTGATCATTACCACCAAGAATCATCAAGATTTGGTGAAAAAATATTTGCTGGTATTTCAGAAACTCGTTATTTCTTAGAAGCTTGGCAACCCCTCTCAATGAAAGTGCTTTTCCACAGTCTTTGCCTAGGACTACTTGAAGAGGAAACAAAACATAGAGACAAAACTGAGAACTACTTTATTTTGTCAAGTTTAAAAGAGCTCCTGCAAACCATATTGGATTTAGAGTTCCAAATTCATCTATTTATATAGGAGAGAACACAGTGAAACCTAAATATAAAACTGCTACTGTAGACGAACGCTTCAACCTAGAAGAACAAAAATTGGTGAGCCAAGTGGGATTTGTGGACCGATCATCACCACCAGGAATCATCAAGATTGGGTGAAAAAATATTTGCTGGTATTTCATAAACTCGTTATTTCTTAGAAGCTTGGCAAACCCTCTCAATGAAAGTGCTTTTAGACAGTCTGTGACTAGGGCTACATGAAGAGGAAACAAACCATAGAGAAAAAAATGAGAACTCTTTTATTATGACAAGTTTCAAAGAGCTACCTCAATCCATGTTGGATTTAGAGTTCCAAATTCATCTACCTGTATAGGAAAGAACAGATTGAAACTTAAAATAAAAACTGCTACTGTAGACGAACGCTTCAACCTAGAAGAACAAAATTTGGTGAGCCAAGTGGGATTTGTGTACTGATCATTACCACCAAGTATCATCAAAATTGGGTGAAAAAAATATTTGCTGGTGTTTCGGAAACTCGTAATTTCTTGGACTCTTGCCAACCCCTCTCAATGAAAGTGCTTTTCCACTGTCAGTGCCTAGGGCTACTAAAAGAGGAAACAATCCATAGAGACAAAACTGAGACCTCCTTTATTTTGTCAATTTTCAAATAGCTACTACAAACCATGTTGGATTTAGAGTTCCAAATTTATCTATCTGTATAGGAGAGAACAGAGTGAAACCTAAAAATAAAAACTGCTACTGTAAACGAATGCTTCAAACTAGAAGAACAAAATTTGGTGAGCTATGTGGGATTTGTGTACTGATCATTACCACCAAGTATCATCAAGAATGGGTGAAAAAATATTTGCTGGTATTTTGGAAACTCGTTATTTCTTAGAAGCTTCGCAACTCCACTCAATGAAAGTGCTTTTCCACAGTCTGTGCCTAGGACTACTTGAAGAGGAAACAAACCATAGAAACAAAACTGAGAACTCCTTTATTTTATCAGTTTCAAAGAGCTACTATAACCATGTTTGGATTTAGAGTTCCAAATTCATGTATCTATATAGGAGAGAACTGAGTGAAACCTAAAAATAAAAACTGCTACTGAAACGAACGCTTCAACTTAGAAGAACAAAATTTGGTGAGCCAAGTGGGTTTGTGACTTGACATTATCACCACGTATCATCAAGATTGGGTGAAAAATATTTTCTCGTATTTTGGAATCTCGTATTTCTTGGAAGCTTGGCAACACCTCTCAATGAAAGTGCATTTCCACAGTCTCTGCTTAGGCTACTTGAGAGGAAACATACCATAGAGACAAAACTGACAATTCTTTATTTTGACAAGTTCAAAGAGCTACTACAAACCATGTTGGATTTAGAGTTCCAATTCATCTATCTATATAGAGAGAAAACAGTGAAACCTAAAAATAAAACTGCTACTGTAGACGAACGCTTCAACTAGAAGAACAAAATTGGTGAGCCAAGTGGGATTTGTGTACTTGTCATTACCACCAAGTATCATGACGATTGGGTGAAAATTATTCCTGGAATTCGAAAACTCGTTATTTCTTAGAACTTGGCAACCCCTCTCAATGAAAGTGCTTTTCCACAGTCTGTGGCCTAGGGCTACTTGAAGAGGAAACAAACCATACAGACAAAACTGATAGCTCCTTTATTTTGTCAGTTTCAAAGAGCCACTACAAACCATGTTGGATTTAGAGTCCAAATTCATCTATCTATATAGAGAGAACAGAGTGAAACCTAAAAATAAAAACTGCTACTGAAACGAACGCTTCAACTTAGAAGAACAAAATTTGTTGACCCATGTGGATTTGTGGACTTGTCATTATCACCACGTATCATCAAGATGGGGTGAAAAAAATATTTGCTGGTATTTCGGAAACTCGTAATTTCTTGGAAGCTTGGCAACCCCTCTCAATGAAAGTGCATTCCACAGTCTCTGCTTAGGCTACTTGAAGCGGATACAAATCATAGAACAAAACTGACAATTCCTTTATTTTGCCAAGTTTCAAAAGGTACTACAACCATGTTGGATTTAGAGTTCCAAATTATCTATCTATTTAGGAGAGAACAGAGTGAAACCCAAATATAATAACTGCTACTGTAGACGAACGCTTCAGCCTAGAAGAACAAAATTTGGTGAGGCCAAGTGGGATCGTGTACCGATCATCACAAGTATCACCAAGATTGGGTGAAAAATATTTGCTGGTATTCGGAAACTCGTTATTTCTTAGAAGCTTGGCAACCCCTCTGATGAAAGTGCTTTTCCACAGTCTGTGCCTAGGGCTACTTGAAGAGGAAACACATCATAGAGACAAAACTGAGAACTCCTTTATTTTGACAAGTTTCAAAGAGCTCCTACAAACCATGTTGGATTTAGAGTTCCAAATTCATCTATCTATATAGGAGAGAACAGAGTGAAACTAAGTATAAATGCTGCTACTGTAGACGAACGCTTCAACCTAGAAGAACAAAATTTGGTGAGCCAAGTGGGATTTTGTACTTGTCATTACCACCAAGTATCACCAAGATTGGGTGAAAAATATTTCCTGGAATTTCGGAAACTCATTATTTCTTAGAAGCTTGGCAACCCCTCTCAATGAAAGTGCTTTTCCACAGTCAGTGCCTACGGCTACTTGAAGAGGAAACAAACCATACTGACAAAACTGAGAGCTCCTTTATTTTGTCAAGTTTCAACGAGCCACTACAAACCATGTTGGATTAGAGTTCCAAATTCATCTATCTATATAGGAGAGAACAGAGTGAAACGTAAAAATAAAAACTGCTACTGCAAACGACGCTTCAACCAGGAAGAACAAAATTTGGTAAGCAAGTGGGATTTATGTACTGATCATTACCACCAAGTATCATCAAGTTTCGGTGAAAAATATTTCCTGGTATTTCAGAAACTCGTTATTTTTTTAGAAGCTTGCAACCCCTCTCAATGAAAGTGCTTTTCCACAGTCTGTGCCTAGGACTACTTGAAGAGGAAACAAAACATAGAGACAAACTGAGAACTACTTTATTTGTCACGTTCAAAGAGCTACTGCAAACCATATTGGATTTAGAGTTCCAATTTATGTATCTATATAGGAGAGAACTGAGTGAAACCTAACATAAAAAACTGGTACTGTAGACGAACGCTTCAACCTAGAAGAACAAAATTTGGTGAGCCATGTGGGATTTGTGTACAGATCATTACCACCAAGTATCATCAACATAGGGTGAAAAAAATATTTGCTGGTATTTCGGAAACTCGTAATTTCTGGAAGCTTGGCAACCCCTCTCAATGAAAGTGCTTTTCCACTCAGTGCCTAGGGATACATAAAGAGGAAACAATCCATAGACACAAAACTGAGACCTCCTTTATTTTGCAAGTTTCAAAGAGCTACTACAAACCATGTTGGATTTAGAGTTCCAAATTCATCTATCTAATGGGAGAGAACAGAGTGAAACCTAAAAATAAAAATGCTACTGTAAACGAACGCTTCAACCTAGAAGAACAAAATTTGGTCAGCCAAGTGGGATTTGTGTACTGATCATTACCACCAAGTATCATCAAGATTCGGTGAAAAAATATTTGCTGGTATTTCGAAAACTCGTTATTTCTTAGAAGCTTGCAACCCCTCTCAATGAAAGTGCTTTCCCACAGTCGCTGCTTAGGGCTACTTGAAGCGGAATCAAATCATAGAGACAAAACTGAGAACTCCTTTATTTTGTCAAGTTCAAAGAGCTACTACAAACCATGTTGGATTTAGAGTTCCAAATTCATCTATCTATATAGGAGAGAACAGAGTGAAACCTAAATATAAAAATTGCTACTGTAGACGAACGCTTCAACCTAGAAAAACAAAATTTGGTGAGCCAAGTGGGATTGTGTACTGATCATCACCACCAAGTATCATCAAGATTGGGTGAAAAAATATTTGCTGGTATTTCGGAAACTCATTATTTCTTTGAAGCTTGGCAACACCTCTCAATGAAAGTGCTTTCCACAGTCTGTTCCTAGGGTAATTGAAGAGGAAACAAACCATAGAGACAAAATTGAGAACTCCTTTATTTTGTCAAGTTTCAAAGAGCTACTACAAACAATGTTGGATTAGAATTCCAAATTCATCTATCTATACAGGAGAGAACAGAGAGAAACCTAAAAATAAAAACTGCTACTGTAAACGAACGCTTCAACCTAGAAGAACAAAATTTAGTGAGCCATGTGGGATTCGTGGACTTGTCATTACCACCACATATCATCAAGATTGGGTGAAAAAATATTTGCTGGTATTTCGGAAACTCATAATTTCTTGGAAGCTTGGCAACCCTTCTCAATGAAAGTGCTTTTCCAAGAGTCTCTGCTTAGGGCTACTTGAAGCGGAATCAAATCATAGAGACAAAACTGAGAACTCCTTGATTTTGTAAAGTTCAAAGAGCTACTACAAACCATATTTGATTTAGAGTTCCAAATTCATCTATCTATATAAGAGAGAACAGAGTGAAACCTAAATATAAAAACTGCTACTATAGACGAACGCTTCAACCTAGAAGAACAAAATTTGGTGAGCCAAATGGGATTTGTGTACTGATCATTACCACCAAGTATCGTCAAGATTGGGTGAAAAATATTTGCTGGTACTTGAAAGTCTTATTTCTTAGAAGCTTGGCAATCCCACTCAATGAAAGTTCTTTTCCACAGTCTGTTCCTAGGGTACTTGAAGAAGAAACAAACCATAGAGACAAAACTGAGAACTCCTTTATTTGGCAAGTTTCAATGAGCTACTACAAACCATATTTGATTTAGAGTTCCAAATTTATCTG